>NW_025390329.1:857-4399 GCF_016433145.1 Gracilinanus agilis | reverse complement strand
GCTAAAATGAAAGAAGGGGAGAGTAATGAATGCTGGAGGGGATGTGGCAAAATTGGGACATTAATGCATTGCTGGTCCAACCATTCTGGCTGACAATTTGGAATTATGCTCATAGGGCTATAAAAGAATGCCTGCCCTTTGATCCAGCCATACCATTGCTGGGTTTGTACCCCAAAGAGATCATAGATAAACAGACTTGTACGAAAATATTTATAGCTGCGCTTTTTGTGGTGGCAACAAACTGGAAAATGAGGGGATGTCCTTCAATTGGGGAATGGCTGAACAAACTGTGGTATATGCGGGTGATGGAATACTATTGTGCTAAAAGGAATAATAAACTGGAGGAGTTCCAGGTGAACTGGAGAGACCTCCGGGAACAGATGCAGAGCGAAAGGAGCAGAGCCAGAAGAACATTGTACACAGAGACTGATATACTGTGGTAAAATTGAATGAAATGGACCTCTTACCAGCAGCAATACAATGACCCAGGACAATTCTGAGGGATTTATGGTAAAGAACGCTACCCACATTCAGAGGAAGGACTGCAGGAGAGGAAACATATAAGAAAAACAACTGCTTGAACGCATGGGTCGGGGTGGACATGATTGATGGTGTGGACTCGAAACTACCACACCAATGCAACCACCAACAATTTGGAAATTGGTCTTGATCAAGGACACATGACAAAACTAGTGGAAATGTGCATTGGCCATGGGTGGAGGGAGTGCGGGGGGCGAAGGGGAAAGGAGGAGCATGAATCATGTAACTATGTTAAAAATGAATATTAATAAATGTTTAAGAAAAAAAAGAAAAAGAAAAAAAAACAACAACAACAACAAAAAAAGAAAAGCTTTTGAAGGGTATGAATAGGATGCAACATCAATCAATCCATCAGTAAGCATTTATTAAGCACTTACTATATACTAGGGACTGTGCTAAATAATAAGGATACAAAGGAAGGAAGAGATAGTCTTTGTTTTCAAAGATCTTACATTCTAATAGGAAGAAAATTTATATAGAATACATATGTATATATTTATATATCAGATAGAGAAGATGGAAGGTAGCTATTAGCTCCTTGGTGGGGTAGGGTAAGGAAGATCTTGCAAGATCAGGTACTTGGAAGCTTAAAAGAAACTAAGGATTTTAAGAGAAAGATTAGGAGTAAGATCATGCCAGGCATGGGGAATTGCTATGGTAAAAGTATTATGTTATGTGTAAATATATGTGTGTGTATTTATGTACAACAGCACAAAAGCTGGTAGTGCTAGACTGTAAAGTGTATGGGAGGAAATAAAGTGGAGAAGACTAGAAAGATAGGTAGGGAACAGGTTGTGAAGAGTTTTAAAGTTTTAATAAAAGGCAAACAAAAGATATTTGATGCTAGGAATAATAGCAAGCCATTGGATTTTATTGAATAGGATGCTTCATGATCACATGATATTCCTCATAAATTAATAGAAATGTCACATTTAGGGAAACAATTTGAGGAGGATAGTTTGGTTGAAGTGCTCTGGTAGGAAGGCAAAATTGCAGTGAAGAGCAAGTCTTTGAGATAAGTATTAAACTCATTGAGACAGAAAGGAGTATATTCTGGGAGTAGCTACTACAACCTGGATTGAGTAATGCATTTTGATTGCTTTAACCTCAAAAGAGAAGTTGTTGAGGATGACAGCAAAAAGAAAGGCTGAATGTGATAATGGGGAGTAAAAAGCATTTCAAGTCTCCCACCATAAAGTAGGTCAGGTATCGTAAGTGAAAATGCAACTGGCATTAGAAAGATTGACTGGGAATGCAACATAGACTTGAAAGGATCCAAGTCTAGACCTCAATTTTCTCCTATGTAAAATTAAAGTGTTTGACTAAATGGCCTTTGAGTTTCCTTTTAAGTTTTATATTTCTAATTCTATGTCCTCCAAGAAAATGGAAACGCCTTGAGAGCAGGAATTGTTTAAGACAGAAGGAATAAGACTGAAAGTGGTATAAAATTAAAGGAAATTTATTCATTATAAAGAATGAGTTCCAGAGGATATAGTGCAAGGAGTGAGCAGGTCTTAAGAGGAGCATAGCCTGGTATCATAGAGTTAAGGTAGATAAAAATGAGGGAGCAAGCAGATGGGATTGCTAAGAAGGTTTGTTATTTGGCATTCAGAGTTCAAAATGACTGGGAAAAGAAGAGTAAAAGGGCCTGTGTGTATGCTAGCCATTTGGGAATTAGTTCAAATAAGGTATCATAAAACTCCCCTGATATGGGCAGGTGATTAGATGGTTCATAGTCAGGATTTTGGCATGGCTTGACTAGCCATCTGGTGTCTTAGGAGGTATCATGAAATATGCTTCATGCTAAATAGGAATAGGAGGTGATATGTTCCCAGACAAGATGTTGTTGTGTTTCAGAGCATGAAAACCTATAGAGGGGTCAAGAGATTCTGTGTCTGTTGCCATCTGGAAGCTTACTGAGAAGGCAGGAGATGAGGTGTCTCATCACACCTGTTGCCAATTAGGAAAGACCGACACTACTGTAGCTTTTTAGCATTTGGAAAAATCCATGGAAAGTAGAAAACAGTACATATTGGCTTTGCCTCCTTTCTTCTCCAAGCAGGGTCTAGCTCCATTTCTCATATAACCAATGAGGAATTTTGAAGAACAGGAATAAATGAAGTCACCAAGGAATTATAGAATGGGAAGAGAATATGTCCCATAAATTTGGTGAGAGGAACGGATTTCAAGTGGACAAAAAAATTCTCCTTGACATTGAAATGAATGGAGAAATGAAAAAAAAAGTTTCTGAACTATTGGATGGACATCCTTTTGTTAACTTATGGAAGAACATAGCCAAGAGTAACACATTCTGGGTGGGAATGGATGGGATGCTAATTAAATCATCAGAAGAAACATACAAAATGAGGAAATAACAAATGCATTTAGTCCATTTGAGTATTTTGAGTATCCCGAATGCTTAAAACACTGACTGATACATAGTAGGTGCTTAAGCAAGCAATGCTTGCAATTGGATCTATAGCTATAGTTACAAGACATTTTCATGCCCATTATCTCCTCTATTATTTAACATTGTACTAGAAACACTAGCAGTAGCAATTAGAGAAGAAAAAGAAATTGAAGGTATCAAAATAGGCAACGAGGAAACTAAGCTATCACTCTTTGCAGATGATATGATGGTCTACTTAAAAAATCCTAGAGAATCAACTAAGAAGCTTGTAGGAATAACCAACAACTTTAGCAAAGTTGCAGGATACAAAATAAATGCACATAAATCGTCAGCAATTCTATACATTTCCAACACATTAGAGCAGCAAGAGGTAGAAAGAGAAACACCATTTAAAATCACCCTTGACAATATAAAATACTTAGGAATCTATCTACCAAAACAAACACAGGAATTATAGGAACACAACTACAAAACACTTTCCAAACAATTAAAGCTAGATCTAAACAATTGGAAAAACATTCATTGTTCATGGGTAGAATGAGCTAACATAATAAAAATGACCATTCTACCCAAATTAATTTACCTATTTAGC
>NW_025390329.1:0-817 GCF_016433145.1 Gracilinanus agilis | reverse complement strand
TGCACTTTTTTAAAAAACATTTATTAATATTCATTTTTAACCTGTTTACATACTTTATGCCCCTACTTTCCCCTTCAACCCCCCCACCCCCCACCCATGGCCGACGCACATTTCCACTAGTTGTAACATGTGTCCTTGTTCAGGGTCTATTTCCAAATTGTTGATAATTGCATTGATGTGGTAGTTTTGAGTCCACATCCCCAATCATGTCCTCCTCAGCCCATGGGTTCAAGCAATTGTTTATCTTCTATGTTTCCTCTCCTGCAGTTCTTCCTCTGGATGTGGGTAGTGCTCTTTACCATAAATCCCTCAGAGCTGTCCTGTGTCATTGCAGTGCTGCTGGTACAGGAGCCCATTACATACGATTTTACCATAGTATATCAGTCTCTGTGTACAATGTTCTTCTGGCTCTGCTCCTTTCATTCTGCTTCAGTTCCTGGAGGTCTTTCCAGTTCACCTGGAACTCCTCCAGTTTATTATTCCTTTTAGCACAATAGTATTCCATCACCCGCATATACCACATTTTGTTCAGCCATTCCCCAATTGAAGGACATACCCTCCTTTTCCAGTTCTTTGTGACCACAAAAAGCGCAGCTATAAATATTTTCGTACAAGTCTGTTTATTTATGATCTCTTTGGGGTACAAACCCAGCAATGGTATGGCTGGATCAAAGGGCAGGCATTCTTTTATAGCCCTTTGAGCATAGTTCCAAATTGCCAGCCAGAATGGTTGGATCAGTTCACAACTCCACCAACAATGCATCAATGTCCCACATCCCCTCCAGCATTCATTACTCTCCCCTTCTTTCATTTTAGC
>NW_025390328.1:0-7919 GCF_016433145.1 Gracilinanus agilis | reverse complement strand
GGAAGGAAGGAAGGAAGGAAGGAAGGAAGGAAGGAAGGAAGGTGAGGGAAGAAAGAAAAAACACAGCTCTTCCTTATCTTCCTATTAATCCCACCATTCATTTAAAATATATGCTTTTTTAAAAATCCCTTGAAATCTAGTTCAGTGTTTGAAGAATTCACTAGGAGATGTTACTCAAATAAAGCCTGGCATCTGTGCTTGAGACCATATTAGAAGAGCTCATTTTGAAGTTGAGAAAAAGGTGTCTGGTCTTCAAATGAGATCCCAAATCCCAGATTTGTGCTCCCAAATAAACCTTCAAGAAGGCAAGCTTTCATTTTCTCCTCTTAACTACCCATTTGAGCTCCCCCAAATGTGGAATGTGTGCAGCCAATTGTAAAAAATGGAGTTTGATACGCCAAGGAGCTGGACCAAAGTATTTTAAATGGTATCAGGTGATTCCCAGAATATAAGGAATCACTACTAACCCCATTCCCTTTCCCTCATTTTTGAAGACCATCTCATTCTCAAGCACTAAATCCTCGATCTCCAAATTAGAAAGTTAATCTATCCCAAGATGTCACTGCTCTCTTCCCTTCTCCATCTTGTGAGTTATAGACAAATGACAAACAAATCCCACCAGACAATTACTCTGGGCACTTTTCCTTCCCTTGAACAGTGGACTGCAGGTCTCAAACCTAAATGAAATTTTGATGTGGAAACATGTAAAACTAGCTTCCCTGTTCCCTGCATACACCTGAATGAACAGGGACATTAAGCACTATTAGCAATTTACCTTTAAAGAATACAACTTTTCTGTGGCCTCCTGGGTCAATAAAAAGTACATCCGAAAGGATAATTCTCTGGCATTACAAATAGCTTCAAATCCCAAAGTCACATTTAAAGATGTCTTTGGATAATCACAACTGACCCAAATATGGAATATGGGTTCTTTTATTTAAAGCATTTAAGCTTAAATAGTCTTGACCTCACAACCTAGATAGAAGAAAGTTGGAGCATTTATGTCAAAACTATCCAAAATGCCTACTTTCCTTTTATAATTTGCCTTTGCATTCTTGCAAATGCCTCTAGTCCCATCAAAGATTACTGAGAGTCAAGGAGTCTTCCTCAGTTACAATTTAGCCATTTATAGTCTCCTGGAAGTTTCTGGACTTGAACCAAATTGTTGAAGATCAGGAAAGCTCAGTGGGGCCAAGGGACTGGAATTTATGATCCTTTCACCTCCAGAGATGTTGATTTGCATTCCAATTATGACACCAAAATTAAGTTTCAAAGCTTCATTCTGCCCTCTTTTCCACTTATCCCCATTCCCAGCTACCCTGTAATTCGGGGTGATTGACAGTTTGTGCTAATAGCACAAGGCATGTTCATTCAACTGGGCTCTGGTTGTAATGGCAAAGCCTGGCTGGGAGCCAGACCTAAAGTGATGTGTATTTCAAGTCTCCCCACTTTCAGGGAGCAAGCCTACCACCTTTCTTCCCCTTCTAACTATCAGAGGCATCTGATTGTTTAGGAAGATCATTTGAGCAAAGTAAAGTTGACCTACATTCCGCCAGAAAGAAAAGCAAGTCACAGAGTTCCAAAATGGGCATTTATTTGGACATTTATGTTCCTAAAATTCCCAACCTTGTGTTGTCTTCTTTAGATATGAGAAAAATACCAATGATTCATTTTGAGAACTTCATCTTCAAGTGATATGTAGAATGCCATAAATTCATTGATACAACTAAATTCACTTTAATAATGCCTTAAGCTAAACATCAGTTCTGTTCTGCCCTCCCAACAATTATATTCACCTCTCAGCTACTATCCTTTCAGCATCAGAATGTTGCTAAGCTTCCTGGCGGTTCAAAAAAGTATCATAATCATATAATCCTGGGTTTATATCCAAGCCTGGAGCATTTTACATGAAACTCCCCTAGCTGGTGGAGAGAATGTTAATGTGGTTCTATGTGCTTATGTAAGGGGAAGAATTAATACAAGAACTTTGGAGAGATAAGTCAACTCCATACACACAAGGAGAGAGAGAAAGGCATTTGAAAGCTACAGACGCAGAAGGAAAACCAATTCCCCTATGAATTCCTGATGTTCCACTTGCCTTATTAGAATATAAGTTCCTTGAAGGCAGTGGTTCTCTTTCTTTATCCTCTTTGCATGGTGCCTGGTAATTAGCAAATGCTTAATAAATGCTTATTTACTGACTTTGCATGCACACACACAAACATACATACACATGTACACACACACACACACACACACACACACATCCTTGTACTCACTATGATACTTTCCTTGGGGTACATACTACAAGATCTCTTTTTGGAATGGGAGAATATTTTATAACAAATTCTTTTGGTAATCTGTGTAGTTTTATGTATTCTTTAGATTGTTTTCTGCATCCAAAAGTTCTGGACAGTTGTCTTGTATTATTTCTTGAAGTATAACATTCAGATTTTTGACTTGCATTCCTCCGAGAGTCTTCTTAATTAGGTTGTCTCTACTAATTCTGTCTTCAAGATTAATGTTTTACTTGTATAAAGATAATATTTTCTTTTGGCATTATGGATTTTTGCTTCTCTTCTTTTAAACTATTTGTCACAATCAATTATTCTTTTTTGGCTTCTTTAGTGAGACTTGTCACTTTGGATTCTGGTTTTTATATTCTTTCAATTATTTCTGTTGTGCAAGTCATAAATTGTACTTTCACAATGATTAGTTCTCTTTTAAACTATTAGGAATATCCTTTGTGGCTCCATGGTTCTCTCAGATCTTTACAGAGTTCTCTGCCTCATCAGGTGTTAATTCATCTTCTTTCATGTTGCAATATTTATTTATAAATGTTTGAACTTTTAGATGATCTTGAGTACATATTCCCTTCTGTAATTAATATTATCCTTGTTATTTTATCTGATTATGTCATTCTGAAATTGATTGTTCTTCCTCTTTTCAGTTTTCTCCCCTCATTTTCCCCTATTGTTCATTTTCTGACTCCTTCCCTTTTGATTATCATTTTCCTAGGAGCTAGACCTCAAAGCTATCTTGGGCTTCTCCCATTCTTGGCAATGCATATTTCACTGACCTCAATATTTACTTCAACAGACTTTTGTGGGAACAGAATTAAGCCCTGCTATATATGACAGGCTATTTCCCTCCAGCTTAGTGGAGTTCCACAAAGTCATATACCAATGTCCTTCCTCAGTTACCTCTATTCCTCAGTTCTCTAGCTAACTGTTGTTGTACTATGGAGCACCACTACATTTCTGTCCCAGCAAGAACATGATTTCTACCTTTTAGTTTTCCATAGCACTAAGAGGAGAGAGAAGTAGAGTTAAGTTCCATTGCATGCCCATAGAATGGCTTGTGTAGCTCTAGTAGAATATATCAGTTTGTTGGAGACAGGATGCTGAGTAAGGGTGTTAAGGATTAGGAATTGGGTTTCTCTACTGTTAGCTTATCAGGTTTTTACTTCATTTAGCTACTTGGCTTCCCTGACTATGGAAACAGCTGAAATAGCTTAATTTCATGCAGAATTCCTGCTTTCGAGAGGTTTTATAGGTCATGAGATTGGAGAAAATGTATAGTCCTCTACCTTCTTGGCCATGTGAACCAGAAATCTCCTTCAGACTCTTTCATGATTGAACTACCTTGGACAAATTCTATAACAAATCTATTTAACACCAGATTCCACCTTGTAGAAAATTAAGGAATAAGGAGGAGATTTGCAAGTAAGCAAAATAATAACAAAAGTGTAATCTAGAACTGGAAAAAAATATTAGAGAGTGCCTAGGACAACAGGTTTAGGATTTGAACCCAGGTCCTCTCACACTAGAAGTCATACCTATTGACTTCTATACATTGTTCTTTTTATTCTAAACCCATGGTTTCATTAGTCTAGGAATTCCCTCCACCAATGCACCTCTGCAACTTATGGACTTTAGCACATGCTTCCTGGGACACTGAGAGGTTAAGGGAGTTGCCCAGGATCATATTTGAATTAATGATAATAATAATTGTTTAATTGATTAATTGATTTGAGGCAGTTCTTGAAACCAGGTCTTTCTGTCTTCTAGCCTAGCTCTCTATCCCATATGTCTCTTGAAAATGGCATTTATATAACACTTTAAAATGGGGAAAGTACTTTGCCACAGTTTTTCTAGACATAGAAGTGACCCTTGATGTGAATGCCTGCAGTGCCATAGAATAGATGTATAGATGTGTGTGTATATTCATATATATATATATGTGTGTGTGTGTGTGTGTGCATGCACACATATACAGATATACATGTATGTATATAGGAATTCACACATTCATATATTTATGTCATATTGTGCACAGATATGTGTGTATGTATTTACATATATGTGTATGTATGCTTACTCTAGTTAAACTTACCCAAGCAAGTTTATATTCCTAAAGATAAACCTTCACTAAGTTGTTTGCCTTCAAACTCTCTCAGGATTCTCTATTTGATCGTATTGAGGATAAATACTCTACACCTTCTCAGAACTTTAACTATTAAACCTCCATCTAATGCATTTTCTACCTATACTTCCAGCCATTTACAAATACATCCCCATAGTGAGTCCTGATTAAACAACCAGCCAGCCATTCACAATCACTTAAAGATATTAAACAAAACCATTTACTATTAGGCATAAGAAATAGCAATGTCATAGATACTAATATAGTAAAGCAAATGCATAATTAACAAAATAGGTCACAATAAATATATGAAACTGTAAAAAGTGGATTTTGGGAAATGTATAAAACTACATTTCCCGTGATCCAACATGGTCCAACTGATTTCCGTCTCCGACGTCTTGACGCAGGGGAGGGCTTAAATCTCGTGGGTTAGGAGGGAGTGGTCTCTTTTGCCAGTAAGCGTTTTTTGGCGAGTAGGGGCTTCCAGGAAACAGGAGACAAAATGGAGGTGGCGGCAGTTTTGAATGCTTACAAGTGCGTGGTCTAATGATTTTATCTATCAACATGGCTTTAATTAAAATACTAATTTATATATTTATACAAGCCTTTATCATTTTTCATATTTACAATTATGGCAACCAGAAGTTTGGAAATAGAATTTTCAATTTTCTAGATAGCCTAAGAGGAAAAAGCCATGCGGCTCTGGGACCCAGAGTCTCAGAAGCGAATCTTCCAGATAGCCTAACGATAGCCATGCCTGCTTTTTGGCCTGGCTCAGCACTTTTGAGCACTTTTTTAAAAAAGGAAAGTGACTTTCCTTGCCATGCTTTTGCTAAAAGCAAGAGCACGTTTTTGCCTCCAGTGGGACTCAGCCGGCCAGTCCAGCCCAAGCCTCCTTGGGAGGGAGGTCAGGCCAGCCGATTCAGGCTTTTGGCTTTAAACTAAAATGCCGGAGCCCAGCCAATGTGCTGCTGCTGCTGCTGCTGCTTCTGCTGCTGCTGCTGATGCTGCTGCTGATCCTGACCGCTTCCAGCCTTCAACCCCGAGCTCCAGAACCTGAGATTTCCGGGAAGGAACCCAGACCTGCCGCCTTTGCTGAGATCGAGACCTCCAGAGACTGCTTCAGCTCTGACGCAAACTATTTGGGTATATTCCCCTTTCTCCTATTTCTAGCCTTCCACGTGTTTCTCTAAAGACCTAATTAGGCAACACCCACACAGACTCTACACGTGGGTAGTTTTCCTGAGCTTTTCTCTAACCCCAAGCCCACGTGGACCTAGCATCTGAACCTCTCAGGCGCTTGGCCTATTCAAACTTTTGCGATTATTAAAAAAACTGAACTTAGGGGAAGCCTATTCACCCCCATAACTGCTCAGAACTTTGAACTTTTAGAAAAAAAAAAAAAAACAAACTCAGCAGAACTCAATCAAAAGAACCTTAAATTGAAATCAGGGGTGAACTTTTAAAACCTCGGAACTGAATGAGCTTTATTTCTGTTTTAAAAAGACTGTATCTTACTGTATATTGCTAATTAGTTTTGTTAATTAATCTTGCTTACTTCGTTGATTTTCCTGTTGCACTGAATCATTTTACGCTAATGAAGTTTCTGCTTATGATGTTATTATATTTCCTAATTTACTTAAAGCTTACTGTATCAAAAACAATGCGGTTATATGTATCACCTATGAACATCTTATAGAGCACATGTCTTTAAAATTTATTCTGTCTTGGTAATTGCAAAGAACCTTGAAGGTTTCCATGCTTTAAATATTACCTTGTAATTTTACAAGAGATCTTTTTAACTTTTACTTTAAATCCTTAAGAATTGTTGTGTTAAAGGATAAAGCTTTTATATATTTTATTATAAGAGATATTATTGCCTTAAATGGGTAGAAGCATTCCTATCCAGGATTTTTTTAAAACAGGAAGCCAAGGAGCTCCTGTATATTCTTATTTGAGGATGATTGTACCAGAAGGTTTCTTTTTTTAAATATCACATTTTGCTATGGAAGCAATAACAGCATTTGCCAAGGGTTAAAAGTTGTAACAAGTATATGATTTTGAACATCACTGTTTATTGTTTTAAAATGTGCTATTGGAAATAATGGTACTCTATTTGAATGTGCATTGTGAATCTGCTATTTTGTAAAACCCACTTTCTCCAACAGAAAGTCTCATTTTTGGGTAACATAACCCTTCTAGTTCTAAGCTATATATATATATATTTTTGATTTTTTAAAACTTTTTTTTTAATGAGAGAAATTGATTTTTCCTTTTTCTCATCTTGTACTGGAAGTACATATATAATCATTATTTATCTTTTTTCTGATTCTACAGCAAATACCTGAGCCTATAGGACTGTGATTTAAATGCCTCTCTGATTCCAGAAGGGAATATGAAAGCCATTAATAGTGCTAAAGAAAGCACATGGTCAGAGACTTGACTGACTAAGATCTGCAAAATAGCAGTTCTATGCCAATACATTAGGGCTTGAAATTGGGTTTGAGTCCTGGAGTCCCAGTCTTTTCTAAAACTTTAGAGGACGTGGGTCCCCTCGACTTAGATTCCTAGAAAGCACCTAAGATTGGTTATTTACTTGGCTCACTTCCCTAAAAAGCTGATGATAAGTCAGATCAGAGAGAGACATTTTCCTTATGTCCTGGCCCTGAATGGGTAATTGCACACTGCTGAATTCACTTTAATTAGACATTTATTCAAAAGTCTAAGTTTATTTTCCCTAGATTTTTTTTGCACATTTTACATTTCATTTCACAAGTTAATTTTTCATCTTTTTTCTTGAATTTTATTCTTTTGTTTTGCCAATTGACTTCATATAACCCCCAGGACTCAGCCACTCATCCTTACCTGACCTGAGATACCTTTTTTTTTAGAAAAAAGGTGTGTTTAAGATTTACCTCACGGGGATATCTGTTAAGTTTTTTAAAATTCGATAATGTAAAAATATATGTATATTTATTTAACTCTTTTAGGAGTAATTTCACGGGGAATTATATAAAATCTTAGAAGAAAATGTATGTTTTGTAATCTATAATGTAAAGTTTAAATTCTTTTGAGAATAATTTCAGAATAAGGATCTTGCCATCTCCCCAAGAATCCAGACAATGAACTTGTTTGGTGAAGACACCATGAAGATGTCTGAAAAGCCTTCACTGTACCATGAAG
This sequence comes from Gracilinanus agilis, assembly GCF_016433145.1. Lineage (NCBI taxonomy): Eukaryota > Metazoa > Chordata > Mammalia > Didelphimorphia > Didelphidae > Gracilinanus > Gracilinanus agilis. Next base: position 311 of record NW_025390328.1, on the reverse strand, counting down.
ACCAAAAATTGAACTTTGGGGTGCAGTTGATTGAACTATGGGGAGTTGAAATTGAGTTGTATGTATTGTTTTAATTGTACACTGTTGTGCCAGTGGGGGACAGCCCCCCAAATTGGTTTTTTGTCAATGCGTCTAATTTTAACCATTTGTTCATCTATTTCTTCTATCCCCAAAATTCCTGAAAAATTTAGAAGTTGTCTATTTTTACAGGTCCAGCGAAGAAAAAAGGACTAACCTTTTTTTTTGCCGGACCTCACGGGGAATTGTAAAAAGTGGATTTTGGGAAATGTATAAAACTACATTTCCCGTGA
>NW_025390327.1:5273-6159 GCF_016433145.1 Gracilinanus agilis | reverse complement strand
TCCCCACTCCACTGCTCCCCTTGGTTTATCCCTTCTAACTTTCTCAGAAGGGTAAGATAAGAGTTTTATTTCCCAATGGATAGTATAGCTACTCTTCCCTCTCTGGGTTGATTACACTGAGAGTAAGGTTTGATTATTACCTCTTTATGCTCTCTTCCTCTCCTTCTTATAATAGTATTTGTCCCCTCTCCCTCCCATGCCCTCTTTGTGTGTAATAGAATATTCTATTTTCTTATTCGCTCAAGTTTCTCTTGGGGTCCCCTGCTATTCACCCCCTCTTTCCCATCCCCCATGCCATCTTTGATTATTTAGTGTTCCACCCTCACCCTGTTAATTATTCTTCTGATTACTATAATAGTGAATATTATAATAGTGAATAGAGTTCACTACAGAGAATTAAACATAACATTTCTCTACAAAGGAATAGAGATAATTAGATCTCACTGAGGCCCTTAAAAAGGCAAATTTAAAAATTATAAGTTTTCTTTCTTTCCCCTCTGTATCTTATTTACCTTTTCAGGTTTCTCTCGATTTTTGTGTTGGGTTGGATATCAAACTTTCCATTTAGCCCCGGTCTTTTCTGTGCAAGTACCTGGAATTCTTCGATTTTGTTGAATGCCCATACTTTCCCTTGGAAATATATAGTCAATTTTGATGGGTAGTTGATCCGCGGTTGCAGGCCCAGCTCTCTTGCCTTTCTGAATATTGTATTCCACGCCTTGCGGTCTTTTAGTGTGGAGGCTGCCAGATCCTGTGTGATCCTGGTTGGTGCTCCTTGATATTTGAATTGTTTCTTTCTGGCTTCTTGTAAGATTTTTCCTTTTGCTTGGAAACTCTTGAATTTTGCAATGATATTTCTTGGTGTTTTCCTTTCTTGATCGAATGC
>NW_025390327.1:0-5173 GCF_016433145.1 Gracilinanus agilis | reverse complement strand
TCTCATTGAGATATTTCATGTTTCCTTCTATTTTTTCAGTCTTTTGGCTTTGTTTTATTTGTTCTTGTTGTCTTGAGAGATCATTAGTTTCTACTTACTCAATTCTAGCCTTTAGGGATTGATTTTTGGCTATAATCTTTCGGTTTTCGGCCATAATCTTCTGGTTTTCGGCCATAATCTTCTGGTATTCCTTTTCAATCTGGTCATTTCTTGTGTTCAATTTGCTTATCAGTTCATTTGGTTTCTGAACCTCACTTTCTAGTTGCAAGATTCTACCTTTTAAACTGTTATTTTCTTGCCAGATCACTTCCATTTTCCTCAAAATCTCAGTTTTGAACTCTTCCATAGCTTGTGAGGAGTTTTCCTTATTTGGGGAGGGTCTGGATGCTTGTTTGTTCTCCTCCTCTGTTTGCTCGGTTGTCTGGATTTTCTCTGTGTAAAAGCTGTCGAGTGTTAAAGACTTCTTTTTCTTGTTATTATTCTTTCTCCTCTGAACTTCCTGTGACTGAGTAGCCATCATTAGCCCAACAGCTTCTCAGATTTATCCTCGCGCTCAGTGTCTGTCAGCGATCTATTGGCTCCTGAGGTCTGAGTTCTGGTTTTTTCCAAGGTCAAGCCCCCTGGTGGGCCCCCTGGCTTGATCCTCTGCCGGAGGTTCCTTTACAAGTCTCAGGGAGCTACTTCCACAGTCGTATACCCGTCTGCACTGGTTCCCCACTTAGGCTTTAGTTCCTGGTTGTGTCTGCCTCCACCCACGCCTCTGCAGTGCCTGTGCTCTGCTCAGCCTGCGCTCTGTGCCCAGCGTCCTGCTCCCGTGCTCAGATTTCGCGTGCCTTTTTTGGCTTAATGGGGTCCTAAGTCTTGCTGCTCTCAGGAACAGGTCCCGGAGCTGCCAATGACTCGATGGGTGCCCCAAACTTGCTCTATTTCTTTTTAGCTGGCTTCGGAGCTACAGGTGTTGTGTGTGGAGGGGGTGGGGGTGGGGCAGTTGCTCAGCCCGCGATTTAGTGAGAGCCCTTTATAGCATGGAAATGCCTCGATTCCACGTACCTTCCATGCTGTGCCCTGTTGTGGGGTTCCTCCGTTCGTCTGGACTTGTTTTTATGTCCCCTTGAGGAGTTTTGTGTGTTTCGGTCAGGAGAGGTTAAGAGCTGCTTCTTACTCTGCCGCCATCTTAACCCGGAACCCTGAACTTGTCTTTGGTGGACGAAGTTGATCTCAAAAATGCGAACTCCTCAAAGGAAGTAAAGGATTGGAAAAAAAAAAAAAAACATCATGGTGCATACTTAGTTAATGGAGTTTGTCTGGGGACAAATGGAAACACCTATGTTACCTATATCCCTGTATTTCACCTTTTACAATGCATTACATCAAAAAGGGCATTATGGAAGTCTGGGCCTGGAAGACTCTATAACTAGATATTGGAATGCAAGGGGCATATATGAAGTTGCAATGAGAGTTTCTCAGAGGTGCAGGATTTATATGGAGTTCAACCAGACTGTTAACAAACTCCACAGTCTGGGAAGCAAACCATTGTCCTTTACACCATTTGAATGCATACAGATTGATTACATTACCATGCCAAGATGTCAGGGCTATAGGTATGAGGAGAGGGGAGAATAGCAACCACTTGACTCCAAAGGAAGTACTGGGCAAGGATCCATTTTATTCAGGAAGTGTGTGAGCTTCACTTCCTATTGAGTTCTGCTTTCACTCCAGCAGGGAGGGGCTCCTCACTCTCCACCTTAAAGGAGCCTACAGATAGCAGGGAGACTGACTGGGCATCACAGTTCAGGCTATACAAACCTGGCAGTCTCAAATCACCAACTACAGTAGTTACAGGCTCCCTGGCCCAGGTGACTCATTTGTACTACCAACTCCTCTGTTATCAGCCACATTATCTACTAATTACAAGACTTGATTCTCTAGGTTGCCTACCCAGAGGGCAGTCTGAATGAAATGACTTACTCTAATTAGGGGTCTTGGGAGCCTCCATCTATTTAGGCATTCTTGACAGGAAGTCCGTTAACTTTTCAAAACTATCTTGATAATTGTATGTCAATATATTCCTATTTCTTTAATTTTCTATGTACTTTATTTTATGCATTAAAAAACATTATTCTCCAAAAGGGTCCATTGGTTTTACTAGACAAGTGAGGCCCTTGACAAAAACTACAAGGAAATTCTGATATAAGTCAAACTAATAATTCCCTGAGGTGACCATTTTGGAAAATGTTTGCCACAGTTTCTCTCTGTCTGGAAATATGAGCTGATCTCTGTTCAGTAATTTTTCCTCGCCCCTCCCCCTCAGCATGTAGTTCTTACTATCCTAAAGCTCTCTAAATCTTAAACTATGCCCTCTACAGATTTGAACCTTCAGTTTCTTGATATTGCCACAAGGATAACAATGTAGAATGTTGCTCATAGTCTGGACCTACAAAAATGATGAATTTAAGCATTTTAGGCATCATAAAAGGCATAGTCATATTACTCAGTCAGTGGTTTTGTTCCTTCCTTCCAACTGGATCAAAGAGAAAACTGCCCATATTTTGGAAAGGGAAAACTTGGAGGGAGCTTGATCCTTATACTAAGTTTAAGTCTTCCTTAACTGTCCTTTAATTTCTGTGAATACAATGATTGGGTGCAAGGAAAAGAAACTGTTTCAAGGCAATTCTCCCTTCTCCTCACTCCTCTACTTAAGAAAGCCTTAAGAAAGCTTTGTTATAACTTTTATACATTTAATTAGTTAAAATATTTGTGTCCCAATTTGACATTAAAAAGCAAATATGATCTGTTTAATGTACTTTCTTTTATTCATTTAGGAAGGAAGTTGAGAAAAAGTAATTAATAATAATAATAATAAAAATATTAAATATGGTTTTATATCAATGATTGCACAACAATTAATCAACTCCTATTGACTAGTCATTAGTCAAAAATTATACAGCATTTAAATGTTATTAATCTCTGATGTATCACTAATAATCATCAAATTCTTGCATGACATTATTTAACTACAGGATTAACTAGATGAGTGACTTCCTGTTTTGCAAATAAGTACTGCTCATCCTATACTTCTCATCTTTATGTTTTAGGAGAATACACTGGCAACTGAAGAACATTCATGGATGGGATACTATCATGATGAGGAAACTTTAGAGCATACCCTACTAAGATCAATTAAAGGAACTAAGACTGGATAGCCTGAATAACAACAAGATTATGTGCCCAGGAAAAAGAAAGGAGAGGGTTCATCAAGCATTTAAAGAACTTTTATATAAAAGATGGTAACAGATTTATTGAGCATAACTAGAATGAACAGATGGAAGTGGTAGAGAGCCAGATTTAGTCCCAATTAATGCCATGCAGCTACATGATGTTGATGTGTAATTTGAACTAAATGACCTCTCAGTTTCAGGTTTCAGGTTTCAGGTTTCATGTCCACCAACAAGTATTATGCCACTTTTGCAGAGCAGATGATTTGGTCTTTTCTAATAAAACTATGAGAACTTTCCTTAGAACTTAGTCTTTTGCCAACTTTTTGCCACCTGCTTAGTCCCAGCTTTTTAAAATGAGGAAAATACACCTGTTAGTCCTTAGTCACCCACTTACAGCAGTTTCATGCTGCCTATTCCATTCCTGGGAAAAAGAGTTATATCCTTGTTGCAAATCTCTGATGACCTATCCTTCTCTATAGTACCCAAGAGTCTGTTCTTAGGCCCTTTATTTGGATCTTGCTTGGTCTCTGTTGTTCCCAGATTGGAATCTGGATTCCAAACTTTGCCTGTATCTTCAGATTCTGTATCTGCCTGTGTTGTTGTAGTTGGCCTGTATCTCTGTGTTCCAATGCTTGTTTATCAACTCAGATTATGCTTCTTCCTCTGTCCTCTTACCTTAGTTAAGTGTATAAAATAATTTTGACTCAGTTAGTGAAACTCCACTTTGCCCATTCTCTTCAGTTTGGTCTGATGCTCCGGATTTTGACATACGCGTTTTCTTCTGAATTCATAGTGCTCATATATCCTTTGAGTCATAGTACCTGATCCACTGATTATGAGCTCTTGTATATCATATCTGCTCTGGTTTTTTTTTTGTTTGTTTGTTTTTATCAATTTAGGTTAAGTTCTGGTCCTGGTCCTAGACTTTCAGGCCATTCTTACTTAATCATGATGAAGTCTCTCCTTCTTTCCCACTCCTGTATTTTCTGACATAGTCTAATAACCACATAGATAGGCATTAGCAAACATTAACTGTTATTCTTGTCCTTTACTGCCTCAAGATTCCATATGATCTCTGTGGCTAGTCCTTTTACAATACAAACTAAACCCATTGCATCAGTCAATAAATTTTACTTATTGATTTCTTGTTAATTTATAGGCCTTATACTAGGCACTGGAGATGCAAAGACTGTAGCAAAACAATCATTTTTCCAAGAGAACTTTCATTCTATCAGAAAATACATGTCTTACCTTAAAAATGGTCTTCAGAGGATTTACATATTGTGATGTCTGAAAATGGTTTCTAGCTCAAGTTTCAGTAAAAACTTGAGTCTGATTTTTGATTAATATATATGAATTTAAAGGAAAAAATCTTTCTGAAGTAAAACCCTAAAGAAAAATATTTTAATAACATGCATGGGCTTAAACATAATAAAGGAAGAGCTGGATATGGAAAATAGTGTTTATAAGGAGTTTAACTGGACAAATATTAATATCAAAAGATACTTAAGAAGATGGAGGCAGAGTAGAAGCAACTTGCTTAACCTCTCCTAACCCACACATACAGGACTCCTCGAGAAGACATAAAAACAAATCCAGATGAACCAAGGGACTATAAATATGAAAAATAATAAAGGCTGCTATAATAATAATTATTAGTATTTTAATTAAAGCCATGCTGATAGATAAAGTTTTTAGAGCACGCACTTGTAAGAATTCAAAACCGCAGCCCTCACCATTACAGTCTCCTGTCTCCTCCTCAGTCTGCTGGCCAAGAGCGCACTCCCCCCTAACCCAGGAGATTATAAACTCTTCCCTGCGTGGAGACGTAGGTGTCCCCACGCCCAAAGAACTGGAACCGGAAACCCGTTGGACCACGGGAAATGTAGTTTGATAATTTCCCCGTGTCCAGAAAATACATACATATATATATATATATATATATATATATATAT
>NW_025390326.1:0-8748 GCF_016433145.1 Gracilinanus agilis | reverse complement strand
AGCTATAAATATTTTCGTACAAGTCTGTTTATCTATGATCTCTTTGGAGTACAAACCCAGCAATGGTATGGCTGGGTCAAAGGGCAGGCATTCTTTTATAGCCCTTTGAGCATGATTCCAAATTGCCAGCCAGAATGGCTGGATCAGTTCACAGCTCCACCAGCAATGCATTAATGTCCCAATTTTGCCACATCCCCTCTAACATTCATTACTCTCCCCTTCTTTCATTTTAGCCAATCTGCTAGGTGTGAGGTGATACCTCAGAGTTGTTTTGATTTGCATTTCTCTAATTATTAGAGATTTGGAACACTTTCTCATGTGCTTATTGATACTTTTGATTTCTTGACCTGAAAATTGCCTGTTCATGTCTCTTGCCCATTTAACAATTGGGGAATGGCTTGATTTTTTATACAATTGCTTTAACTCCTTGTATATTTGAGTAATTAGACACCTGTCAGAATTTTTTGTTATAAAGATTTTTTCCCAATTTGTTGTTTCCCTTCTGATTTTGACTACATTGTTTTTGTTTGTACAAAAAGTTTTTAGTTTAATGTAATCAAAATCATTTAATTTACATTTTGTAATTTTCTCTAACTCTTGCTTGGTTTTAAAGTCTTTCCTATCCCACAGATCTGACAAGTAAACTATTCTGTGTTCACTTAACTTGTTTATAGTTTCCCCCTTTATATTCAAGTCATTCACCCATTCTGAATTTATCTTGGTGTAGGGTGTGAGATGTTGATCTAGACCTAATCTCTCCCATATTGTTTTCCAAATTTCCCAGCAGTTTTTGTCAAATAGTGGATTCATGTCCCAAAAGTTGGGCTCTTTGGGTTTATCATACACTTTTTGCTGATGTCATTTACCCCAAGTCTATTCCATTGATCCTCCTCTCTGTCTCTTAGCCAGTACCATATTGTTTTGATGACTGCTGCTTAATAGTATAGTTTAATATCTGGTACTGCTAGGCCCCCTTCCTTCACATTTTTTTTCATTATTTCCCTTGAAATTCTTGGCTTTCGTTATTCCAAATGAAATTTGTTATAGTTTTTTCTAATTCAGTAAAGAAGTTTTTTGGTAGCTTGATAGGTATGGCGCTAAATAGATAAATTAATTAGGGTAGAATTGTCATTTTTATTATGTTAGCTCATTCCTACCCATGAGCAATCAATGGCTTTCCAATTGTTTAGATCCAGTTTAATTTGTTTGGAAAGTGTTTTGTAGTTGTTTTCATATAATTGCTGTGCTTGTTTTGGTAGATAGATTCCCAAGTATTTTATATTGTCTAGGGTGATTTTAAATGGTGTTTCTCTTTCTACTTCTTGCTGCTCTAGTGTGTTGGAAATATATAGAAATGCTGATGATTTATGTGCATTTATTTTGTATCCTGCAACTTTGCTAAAGTTGTTGATTATTTCTACAAGCTTCTTAGTTGATTCTCTAGGATTTTTTAAGTAGACCATCATATCATCTGCAGAGTGATAGCTTAGTCTCCTCCTTGCCTATTTTGATACCTTCAATTTCTTTTTCTTCTCTAATTGCAACTGCTAGTGTTTCTAGTACTATGTTGAATAATAGAGGTGACAATAGGCATCCTTGTTTTACTCCTGATCTTATTGGGAAGGCTTCTAATTTATCCCCATTGCATATGATGTTTGTTGATGGTTTTAGGTATATACTCTTTATTATTTTTAGGAAAGGTCCTTCTATTCCTATATTTTTCAGTGTTTTCAATAGGAATGGATGCTGTATTTTGTCAAAGGCTTTTTCAGCATCTATTGAGATAATCATGTGATTTTTGTTTGTTGGACTGTTGATATGGTCAATTATGTGGATGGTTTTCCTAATGTTGAACCAACCTTGCATTCCTGGTATAAATCCCACCTGATCATGGTGGATGATCTTCTTAATTACTTGCTGGAGTCTCTTTGCTAGTATTCTATTGAAGATTTTTGCATCTATGTTCATTAGGGAGATTGGTCTATAGTTTTCTTTCTCTGTTTTTGATCTCCCTGGCTTTGGAATCAGTACCATATTTGTGTCGTAAAAGGAATTTGGTAGGACTCCTTCTTTGCTTATCATATCAAATAATTTGTATAGTATTGGGATTAGTTGCTCTTTGAATGACTGATAGAATTCACTTGTGAATCCATCAGGCCCTGGCGATTTTTTCTTTGGGAGTTCTTTGATGGCTTGTTCAATTTCCTTTTCTGATATGGGATTATTTAGGTATTCTATTTCTTCTGCTGTTAATCTAGGCAGTTTATATTTTTGTAAATATTCGTCCATACCTCCTAAATTGTTATATGTATTGCCATATAATTGAGCAAAATAGTTTTTAATGATTGCCTTAATTTCCCCTTCATTAGAGGTGAGGTCTCCCTTTTCATCTTTGATACTATCAATTTAGTTTTCTTCTTTCCTTTTTTATTAGATTGACCAGTACTTTGTCTATTTTATCTGTTTTTTCAAAGTACCAGCTTCTAGACTTATTTATTAATTCACTAGTTCTTTTACTTTTGATTTTATTAATTTCTCCCTTGGTTTTTAGTATTTCTAATTTAGTTTTCATTTGGGGATTTTTAATTTGCTAACTTTCTAATTTTTTGAGTTGCATGCCCAATTCATTGATCTCTGCCCTCCTTAATTTGTTAATATATGCACTCAAAGATATAAATTTCCCCCTGAGTACTGCCTTGGCCGCATCCCACAGATTTTGGTAGGATGTCTCATCATTGTCATTTTCTTCAATGAAATTGTTGATTGTTTCTATGATTTCTTCTTTAACAAATTGGCTTTGGAGAGTCATATTATTTAATTTCCAATTAGTTTTTTATTTTCCTGTCCAGGTGCCCTTACTAATTATTATTTTTATTGCATTATGATCTGAGAAGGTTACATTTATTATTTCTGCTCTTTTGCTCTTTTTGTTTGCAATGATTCTATGCTCTATAACATGGTCAATCTTTGTGAATGTGCCATGTGCAGCTGAAAAGAAGGTGTATTCCTTTTTGTCCCTATTTATTTTTCTCCACATATCAATTAAATCTAATTTTTCTAGGACTTCATTCACCTATCTTACCTCTTTCTTATTTATTTTTTGGTTTGATTTATCTAGATCTGATAGAGGAATATTTAGATCTCCCACTAGTATGGTTTTACTATCTATTTCCTTCTTGAGCTCTGCCAGTTTCTCCTTTATGAATTTGGGTGCTATGCAACTTGGTTCATACATATTGAGCAGTGTTATTTCCTCATTGTTTATACTGCCTTTCAGTTATAGGCGAAAGGCACCTTGTTTTAAAAATGAAACACACCACTGCAGGGCTGCTGTGTTTCAGCCACAAGATCTGGGAAGGGGAAGGAGTTTCTTTGGAATGAGACAATCTTCAAATTGTTTTTTTTAAAGAAAGAAAAAAGATTCTTTATACAATGTTTAGAAAGAAGGCAAGAACAGAGGACATACACTTGCAAATAGCAACTGATGATGGCTTTTCCCTTGAGATTAATGGAGTTGGTCATATCAGAGGTAAGTAAACTGGGAGGAATCAACCTTCCCTGGCTTCACCTTTATAAATTCCATTAAACTTAATTTATCCAGCCACCACTGTCACATACATTCCTCATCACCCTTTAGAACACGGGGACTATTATTTGGTCACATTATATGGGGTGTTATGGTCAGCAACCAAAACCTACCCTGTTATGAGGTACAGAACAGAGAGGAGGCAATAGGGGAGTAACTGCTCTCCCCATCTGGCCCACTTAGAGGTCCATAAATGACAAATGAGGTCTTAGGTCAATGGCTTTTCAATTACAATCACATTCCTGGATGAAAGATAACTGTCCCCAAGAGATCCTATAGAATGAATACTAGGCCTTCTTCCTTCACTTCCCCACACTTCCCCCAAAATGTATATCCCTCTTCCCCTAATATACCCTTCTAACTAACTACTGTTTATAACTCTCCCACTTGAATGGTGAAAACTAACGACCCACTGAAACAATCTCCCTCCAATACTTATACCCCTTCTTGTTCCTCACCAACCCCTCCCCTCCGCCCAACGTTTAAAAGGTTGGACTCTTGCACTGAAGTTGGTGAGCAATGGTGTGGTCTTGCCTGGCCTGCAGTCATTTGGTATGAATGTGATCTTGGGCAAGTCCCTTACGTATTCTGCTTCTCAGAAGCCCCACATGTTGCTTTGGAGAAGGTAGCCAGGATGTAGGCAAACATCACATCTGGGGACTGAGAAGCATCCACGGCCAAATGGATCCCTCACTTACTGTAGTACTTCACCAGGGGGGGTGGTCTGAGAGTGATAGGCCTTCAGGTGGGTTTTCAAAGCAGTTTCATTATCATCTGAACGGCGGATCAAGGGTTCTCCAGTTACGTCATCCTTCATGTGTTGCTTACGGGGGCTGAACTCCTCATGGTAGGATCGGCCACTTGCAGGATGGATCAGCCTTCCTGTGATTCTCCGGATGAGTAGAGAGTCGGCAATGCTGAATTCGATGACTGCATCTAGCTTTTCATTCCTCTTGTCCATGAGTTCATCAAGCATTTCTGCCTGTTTCACTGTCCGAGGGAAGCCATCTAAGAGAAAACCATTTTTGCATGGAGGACTGTCTAAGTTCTTCTCAATAAGTTCCACAACCATATCATCGCTTACCAGTTTTCCAGCATCCATTGTCTTCTTGAGTCTCTGGCCCAGCTCTGAGCCAGAAGCTACCATGGCCCTCAGCATGTCCCCTGTAGCCAAATGGCAAACACAGTAACTTTCAGCCAGCTTGGGAGCCTGCGTGCCCTTGCCGGCCCCGGGGGGCCCCAGCAACATGGCTTGGATGCCCCTGGGGGGGAGGGGTCTCCTTCGGCTCTGGCGCTACGGGCACGCTGGGCGCCATTGTCCCTCACTCGCAGCTGCCTTGACCCTAACGCCGTGGTTCCAAGACCTCTGGGTGCCTGGTCCCCTCTTATTATTTTTAAGGCCTAATGAATTCTTTCCCCCCTTTCTTCCCCTCCCTTTTTTAATTCCATCCCCCACTCCCAACCCCTGGTTTATCCCTTCTGACTTTCTCCATAGGGTAATATAGAATTCGATATCCCAATGTATATAGCTACTCTTCCCTCTCAGAATTAATTCCACTGAGAGTAAGGTTTAAGTATTTCCTATTAAAGCTCTCTTCCTCACCTTCTTATTAATATTCATCCCCTCCTCTTCTCATGCCCTCTTTGTGTGGTATAGATTATCCTATTTTTCTTATTCCTTCAAATTTCTCTGGGCTCCATCTTCTATTCCCCCCTCCACTTTTTTCCCTCCATATCATCTTAGACCAGTGATGGGAAAGCTACTGCCCACAGGCCAGATGTGGCCCCCTTAAATGTTCTATCAGGCCATGCATCATTATTCCTAATTTGACAAATACAATGAGTAGGATAAAATACAATGAAACTTCAAAAGATTTGCCTTAGAAACAGACTGACAGATGAGCATTTCCTTTCATTTGGCCCCCTCTTCAAAAAGTTTGCCCATCACTGCCTTAGACCATTTAGTATTCCAACCTCTCCCTATGAATAATTCTTCTAATTACTATAATAGTGTATACAATTTTTGAGAATTACACATAACATTTCTCCATATAGGAATACAAATAATTTGATTTGATTGAAGCCCTTAGAGAAGGGCATTTAAAAATAAGAGTTTCTTTCTTTCCCCTCTCTTTCTTATTTACCTTTTCATATTTCTCTTGATTTTATGGTTAGATATCAAACTTTCCATTTTGTTCTGGTCTCTTCTTTACAAATATTTGAAAATCTCCTATCTTGTTGAATGCCCATACCTTCCCCTGGAAGTATGTAGTCAGTTTTGATGGGTAGGTAATCCTTGATTGAAGATTCAATTCTCTTGTCTTTCTGAATATCATATTCCAAGCCTTGTGGTCTTTTAGTGTGGAGGCTGCCAGATCCTGTGTAATTCTTCTTGGTGTTCCTTGATATCTGAATTTTCTCTTTCTGGCTCTTCAATTTGACAATTATATTCCTGGGGGTTGATTTTTGAGAGTTTATTGTAGAGGATGATCTATGGATCCTTTCAATGTCTATTTTACCCTCTTGTTAAAGAACATCAGGGCAGTTTACTTGGATAATTTCTTGTAGTATGTTGTCCAAATTTCTATTAATTTCTGATTTTTCAGGAAGACCAATGATTCTGAAATTGTCTCTTCAAGATCTGTTTTCTTGATCTGTCATTCTCTCAGTGAGCTATTTTATGTTTCCTTCCATTTTGTCATTCTTTTGACTTTGCTTTATTAGTTCTTGCTGCCTTGCAAGATCATTGGCTTCTACTTGCCCAGTTCTGGTCTTTAGAGATTGGTTTTCTACTATATTCTTTTGACTTTCCTTTTCAATTTGGTCTATCTTTTTTTCATGCTTTCCTGCTATTTAATTTTGGTCTCCAATTTGCTTATCATTTTGTTAGATTTGGGGACATCTTTCTCAAATTGGGAGTTTCTGTCTTTTAAACNCACTTTTCTTGCCAGATCAAGAGATGGAAGACCATCTTTCTCATGATCTCAGATTTGAACTCTTCAAGAGCTTGTAGCCAAGTTTCATTTTTTTTGGCAAGGTTTGGATATGTTTACTTGTCTATTCTCTGCTGTGTTAATACTTTCCTCTTCTTCTTTCTCTTGGTTAGTTCTTGGGCATTGCTTGCCATTATTATGCTGGTTTTTCCTTCTCAGCCAGAAGTCTGGGTGAGGCAGGCAAGCTCTCTGTGTATAGAGCTGTGGAGTAGTTTTTGCCTGAGTCACAGCACAGTGCCACCCCTCTCGACTTTATTCTCGTGCCCAGGGTCTGAGCTCTTTAGACTCCTGGGGTCTCAAGTATAGCTGTTCTCAAGGTCAAGATTCCTGGTGGTCCCCTTGCTTGCTCTTCAGCCTGAGGCTCCTTTACGAGTCTCAGCATGCTACTTCCACAGTCTGTCACACCTTTGCTCTAGTTCTGCTCCCAAGGTCCACACTCAAGGTCCATGCTCAAAGACTGCGTTCTTTGGCCTCTTGGGGTCTTAAGTCTTGCTACTCTCAGGAACAAGCCCCTGGTGGTCCCAGTTAGCTGCCAGAACTTAGTGAATGTCCCACGCTTGCTCTAACTCTTGTGCAGTGGCTCTAGCACTATAGGTGGGGTGGCAGTGGGGAAGTGATCAGCTCAAGTTTTAGTGAGAGCTATTTCACCCCCTTACAGTGTGGAAATGCACAAATCCCATATACCTTCAATGCTGCACCTTATTGTAGGGTCTCTTCATTCATCTGGATTTGGTTTTTTTGTCCTTTTGAGGTATCAAGTATGGGTCAGTTAGAAGAGTTAAATGCTTTGCTTCCACTCTGCACTCATCTTAACCCAGAAGCTCAGAGATGCCATTGAAGAAGAGAATCAGTAGACTTTTATGTCCTTGGTCAAGTTATTTCTCCTTGGGCCTCAGTTTCTTCATCTTTTCAGGAATGGAAGATGGCTGTGCCTGATGGACATTGGTCTCCAGTTATGAGCTCACTCTGATGAGAGGTGGATTATTTTTGCTCCCTCCTCAACACACTTTCTAACAACCTAGAAAATGTGCTATGCCAAATTCTAATCATAAATACTCAAGAAATCCCCATGAGTAATTTTTCCAGCCCAGAGCTGCTTAGGAATATAGACATGTCTTCAGACATGTAGACAGGGGCTGGCAAGGAGTACAGAGTACTGATAATGACCCAAGCCACATTCGGAGCCCTCCAGTTCTCAGGACAGAAAGGGAAACAAGAGAGCACCAAGGGAAGAAGTACTGGAGCAGAAAAAAGTCCCTGAGACCCTTCAACTAGCTTTGTAAGCAAGAACAGGTGCCTTCTAGTAGCTCTCTCATCCATTACCCTGTCCCAGGTCACAGATCCAGGGCAAAGAAGAGTGACCGCAACTGAGTACCAAGCCCTTGCTTAGTATAAAACAAATTCCACAGAGTGAAAACATAGAAAAATATGAATTATCTGACAGGAAAAATAATTGGTCTAGGAAAACAGATAAAGACAACATAATTTAAGAATATTTGCTCTACCCGAAAGGCATGAACAAAGAAAGTACATAGACATTGTATTTGAAGAAATTATAGTTGGCAACTAGGTGCCTAAATAGAATGAAAGCCAAACCTAGAGGTTCCAGGTTATGATCTCTAATCCTGGCCAGTTACTTAATTCTCATTGCCTGGCCTTTTCCATTCATCTGCCTTGTAACCTATATACAGTATTAATTTTAAGATAGAAGGTAAGTTTCTTTTTAAAGAAATTATAAAGGAAAATGGCCAGATATCTTAGGACCAGGAGGTAAAGAAGAAGTTTAAAGAATGCATTGGCACCTCCTAAAAGAAACTTCAAAATGAAAACTTTCAGTAATACTGTAGCCAAAATCCAGAACTCTCAGGTCAAGGAGAAAATACTTGCAAGTAGCCAAAGGAAAACATTGAACTCAGGAGAAACACAAAAAGGGAAATGTGACAAATCGTCCCACAATAGTTCACTTACTTTGCATAATGTTGTTCTGATTCTGCTTATTTCACTCTACATCAGTTCATGTAGGTCTTTCCAGTTCTTTTGTGAAATCATTCAATTTTTGTTTTAAAATTTATTCATTTGTTAGATTAAAATTCCTAGGTATTTCCCTCCTTCTTTCCTCACCCCACATTAGAAAAGCATCAGTTAACAAAAAGATATATATATATATAT
>NW_025390325.1:0-5357 GCF_016433145.1 Gracilinanus agilis | reverse complement strand
CTTTTGACTTTGTTTTATTTGTTCTTGTTGTCTTGAGAGATCATTGGTTTCTAAATGTTCGATTCTAGCCTTTAAGGACTGGTTTTCCTTTTCAATCTGGTCATTTTTGGTCTTCAGTTGTCTTGTCTCACTTTCCAATTGCGAAATTCTGCCTTTTAAACTGTTATTTTCTTGCCAGATTTCTTCCATCTTCCTTAGCATTTCATTTTTAAACTCTTCCATAACTTCTGACCAGCTTTCATTTTTTTGGGGAGGTTTGGATTTTTGTTTTCCCTCCTCTGTTGTCTGGATTTTCTCTGTTTAGAAGTTGTCCAGTGTTCCAGAGTTTCTCTTGATGGTCTTTTTCTTCTGGACTTCCTTATTGCTGGCCATTGTTAGCCCCGCCCCTTTTCCGCTTTGTCTTTGCACTCAGGGTCTGCCTGGGCCTTGCAAGCTTGGGGGGCGGGGGGGGGGGCGCTCCGGTCTCCTTGTCCTCGGGGTCAGGCCTCCTGGTAGTTCCCGGTCTGCCCCTCTGCCCGAGGTTCCTTCAGTAGTCTTTGGGGCTGCTTCCACAGCCATGCTCAGGTCTGCACTGGGTCCTCACTGGAGGTCCAAGCCTGGGCTGGAGATCGTTATCCAAGCCTAGGGCACTGCCTTTGCCTGCGCTGATGCTCTTAGGGCGCTGCCTTCACCCCCACAGAAGGTAGTGAAAGTCCCTGGGCTGGAGATCTTTATTTGCCCCTGAGGCGATGCCTTCAGTGCTTGGGAAAGGCCGAGTTTTAGGGGCATTTGTCCCGGCCGGAGGTGGTGCCTTCACCCACGTGGGCGCTCAGGGAGAGTCCCAGCCACCTGGGGTCCCTCGTCTTGCAGCGCACAGGTACGGGCTCAGGGGCTGCCAGTGATTATCTGGTTGCCCCAGTCTTGTTTACCCGCTTGTGCGGTGTGGGGGGGTGGGGGAGGGGCTTCTTCCTCTCGTGTTTTAGTGAGAGCTGTTTCACCCCTTTAAAGTGTGGAAATGCCCCGATTCTGCGTACCTTCAATGCTGCGCCCTGTTGTGGGGTTCCTTCGTTCCTCTGGACTCGTTTTTATTTCCCCTTGAGGGGTCCTGTGTGGTTCGGTCAGGAGAGATCGAGCAGCTGCTCCTTACTCTGACGCCATCTTAACCAGAAGTCCTCAAACAATTCTTAAAATACATGTTTTAGCAGCAATTCACATAAAAGTCATATTTAAAAGGAATATCATAAAGCATGTAGTATTACGGGGTCTATTTCAAAATGATGAGATCTGAAACCTTTTAAGTACTGTAAACCTTAAAGCAAGCCTCTTGATAAGCAGGCTGCTTATCTATTTTCGACATGGAAGTCAAATGTAATAATAAAGTTAGTTAACTTTAATACACTGAGATGAAAACCATTTATGATAAACTCTTATGATGGAAAGATAAATAAGGATGGAAAGCAGTCTTCTTAAGACTGTACTGCTAAAAACCTGTTTTACAAAACTGATCTGTGGTTTTTCTATCAACTTTCTTTTAAAATATAGGCCAAACTGATGTACTATGCAGCTATATCAGTCCCTAAGTATCAATGTGGAAGAATTATAAGTACTTCTTTCTCCTTCCTGTGTGAAAGGAAGGGGTTAAAAGCTTGTGAGCAATTTATCCTAAGGCTGCTTGGCTTTGTTTAGGTTTTTATTACTTAACCTTGTCTCTTGTCCCTCTTTAACAAGTGAGATCATCACAATTTAAAATTTTGCATGTATCAAAATCTTTATAATAAATTATTCTCAACAGATTTTATTTTGAACTCCACAACTTGCAAATAACTTTACATCCTTCAGCAATCTTTCAGTATGTAAACAAATTGAATTTCAAAGCATTTACTCTTATTCCTTTCAAACCTCTCTTTAAAACAGAATAGAATAGAACCTCCAGTTTAGTTTCCTTTTACCTCAAAACATTGCTACATAGCTGATTAAATTGCATCAATATTATTCTGATTTATCATTTATTTTGTCTATTTTGCATAATTTGCATAATTTGACTAAGATCTAGTGTCTTAAGGCTTGGTTTTAAGTTGTCACAATAGATGTTATTATTTGCTTTTTATAAATTTCCAAACCATATTTTCTTTGTATTAACTGTCTTATATTCTCTATATTTTAAAAACTAATTCTCTTTTGATGTTTTACATATTTAACTATTTATTAGTAATATCTGCATTTTTATTTTTGAATTAACAGATTTTGAAACCCTAATGTTAACTATATTTTTACCCATTGTTTAATATAATAGTACATGTTTTAGAGCAACAATTTTACATGCTCATGTGTTTACCCAAAATTTTTGATCATATAAAATCTTTATATTATATTACATCCTTTAATAAATTGATATTAAATTTTTATATGCTTTATACTTATAATTAGCAATCCTCAAATTCATTTTGGTAAGCTTGTTTGGTAAATCTGATCATTCAAATCTGTATTTCACACACTGCAAGTCCTAATAGATAGCTTTTTTTTTCAATATATGCTTTGTGCATTCTTAAATTTAATTGAAATTCCATTTTTTAACTGATAGTCAATGAATTTACACTATACCATTAGTATCTATTCAAATCCTTAGCAAATATATATTCTAATGGGTAGAGAAAGGGCCATGAGTTTTGGGGAAAGTGGGTGATGTTTTTGGTTTTTTTTTTTTTGGCTTCTCAAAACTATTTCCTGCTGAACTGGTGTGGGTGATTCGCTCTCAGCATATGATTTTCTCACGGACCAGTCTCCGTCTAAAGGGGTTTTATTTTGAAATGTAAGCCAATTGTATTGTTCTAATAATCTTCAAGTTAAATTTTCACTAATATCAGTGTGATTAATGGTAGGTTGAACTCATGGTTGTTCAAAGAACAACTGATAGTTTTTGGCTAGCTAGGAAAGTTAAGCTGCACTTCTGTACTTCTGTACTTCTGTACACAACTGAGAATCTTTGCTTTCTGTCTGAATAAGTTTTTCTTAGATTGCAATTTAGAATCCTTTGTAATTTTCATTACATATATATCTCAGTATTTAACCTGTTGATAGAATTAGGTGATGGGATCAAATTTGTTCATTTTTCTGCCTTTTGATTTCTTTGTTCCCTTTCTCATGGCCAGTGAGAAATGGAAAGAGAAATGTTTGACAGATTAGTTTGTTTGACTCTTGCTGTAATAAGAGCAGATAATAAGATTTGTTTTAATCAATTAAATTATCTTAGAGTTTAAGAGGTTCAGAAACTAGGATGTTATTTTATAAATTTCTCAAACTTCAACAATGGTGTCGAGCCTCCTTGTCCCATCACAACCTGCAAGAGGAAGGGTAACAGAAGACACTGAACACTTAGGACAACGAGACAAGCACAGAAACAAATATGGTTGGGGGAAGACAGAGAGGACAGACATAAATGGACTCTATGGCCACCCACCCATGCACTCACACTCAAAGGAATAAATCCTGGATTCTAGGTCCATGGCCAGCACATCCTCTGGGCAGGAGGGGCCTCTAACCCCTCAAGTTCCCTGCTAAAATTCCTACGAAAGGAATGCTCAGTCTACTGCCAGCACATGTGCTTGGCTAGAGGGAACTCTAACCCCTCAAGTTTCCTGCTGAGACTCCTACAAAAGGAATGTTCAGTTTGCTGGCTTCTGGGTTGAGGAAAACCCACCTCATGAGTCCCAATGGTGCACCCAAAACCAGGACTGGGCCAGAGAGTGTGTAGTCTGGCATTGAATCCTGGTCTAGGGATAGGCTTCCTCATATAAACTCAGAGACCAGAGGGGCAGAGCCCAGCCTATGAGCTGTATACCAAGAATTTGCAGACCTTTCCTCTCTGGCATGCTGATCCCCATATGGGCCACCATGGTGCTCGCTATATGGATTTTTCCTGAGAGAATTCCCAAACTAAGTTCCTATATTGGTGGATTCTCGATCCAAGCCTTGGGGGATCCCGGACGAGCCCCCATAGGTTGTTCCCAGTTCAGATCCCTATTGCAAGGATGGGTTCACACCAACAATGTCATGGCAAAAGGAACTTTAATTGCTAGCTCGAGCTATGGTCCAGGTGACCAGAATCTGATGTATTAACCTGGACCCCTTTGTAAGGGAAGCATGGGCTTTTAAGCTAGATGCAGGGTATATACAATCTCCCGAATCCTAGTTGTTGTGTCACAATGAATATCCTGTTGTTAGTAACCGTGGGTTCTTGAAAGAGTCTTGGCTGGAAAGTCCCTAGCTTGTGGTTGCTTAGTTCCTGTGTCATAACTTTGAGGTCCTACATTCCCAGTTCAGAATCTCCTTAGCAGAGAAAAGAGGAGCCAGAGAAGTGATGGCTATTTCTGCCTTCTTTCTGTTGGCTGCTGCCTTGATGCAGCCCACTGGGAGGTAGCACTCTCTTTTTTCTGATATTCTGTTTTCCATGGACAGATAAAATAAACAAAGAGTGACCAGCCCTTCCTTTTTATAATTCTTATACTTTTATACTTTTTAATACTTTTTATAGCTTCTTATACTTTCCTTCCAAAGGAGGAAGAGTAGAAACAGAGACAAAACTTCAATATTATAGAATATTTCCCCCTTGAGAATATCCTTTATGTTTCAATAGATTAAAAAACCCCTTCTCCAGTGAGTGGATGTTTATAGCACTGCCTAAGAAACTCAGTGTGGAGGGGAAAGAGAAACATGGATGGTGGGTAGTGGTGCAGGGCAAATGCTGGAGCAAAGCTGCAGGAGGGGCCAAAGAAGCCATTGGACAAATGAGTGATTGAAAGCCAGGTTGAAATCTTCTTGGTTCAGAGGTTCTATTCTTAGGAAAGGGAACATTCTGAGTATTCTGGGATATTCCATCTCAGGGTTCTACAAGGAGGTTGCTTTCCCTAACTCAGATCAAAGTTCTGATCTCCAAAGAGGGTAGCATCAGGGAAACCTGCCCTTTGAGCAGAAACCTCTCTCTGCTCCCACTCCTGCCCTCCAGCCCCAAACTCCCCCCTCATCACCCTCCTGTTTTGCATGGCTCCTGCTGAGGAAATGGGGCCAGCTGAGGAGGCAGCTATAAAGGGGCAGCTGGGAGGGAGCTGCTGGGGAGCCAGAGCTCAGGCACAGGGAGATGATGGGGTCTCAGGCTCAGCTCTTCTGCCTCCTGCTGCTCTGGATCCCAGGTGAGGGAGGAAGATCAGGGACTTCCCTGAGCAATTGTTATAGGAGTCCTGTGAGGCCCTGCTTGTCTCCTGTTCCTCTGGGGAGAATTGGATTATGGGTGATTGTGAGGGATGGAGGGGCCATCTGTGCCCTCCTGGGGGTCATGAGGCAGTCTGGGCTGGCATCTGAGGATTTACCTCCCCACATTATAT
>NW_025390324.1:0-9246 GCF_016433145.1 Gracilinanus agilis | reverse complement strand
GCAGAGGCCAGAATTATTCCCAGAGTCTCTTCATAAGCCAGATAAGTTACTGTCTTGAGCAAGCATCTATCTTTCTCCTTGCTTGGGTACTGATCTTCAGGGCATTGCATACATTGTTCTGTATCTGTGAATACAACAAAAATGAATTTCACAGTATTTATATAGTCCAGGGGTCGGCAATGTATGGCTCTCAAGCCATATCTGGCTCTTTTGAGGGAAAGACATGGCTCTTTCTGCAGTAGCCATGAAGTCAATTTTTTCTAGGTGGTGTTACAGGAGCACACACTGTGCGCACTGAATAGCTCTCACAAGATTATATTTTAAAGACTGTGGTCTTTATGGCTCTCAAGGCCAAAAAGGTTGCTGACCCCTGATATAGACTATATTATTCTTTCTACAGTAAAGTGCAATTTTAGTCTTTCCACATGAAGTCCAGCTTGCTTTTGGACTCCTCAGTGAGAAGGATAAGAATTCTAGATAGTCAATGAAAAGAACACATTTTAGTTTCTCTTTATCTCTACTTATGAATAAAAAATTATTTTGGAAATTAAAGAAATCTTTGTTTCAAAATTACAGTTAAATATGTTTTAATCAGTATGTTAAGAATATGAATTGATCTCTTTTAAAAAAATAAGATAATACAAATAGATATCTGAAAACTATTAAATGTTTAATGGTATATTTCTTTAAAAACATTGATTAGTATAATTAACACTGTTTTAATTTGAAAATCATTTGATGATAATTAAAAAAGCTTTTAAATGAATAGGATATTTATCATATAATGTCAAAACATTTATATAAATCTGCTATAATGTATTAACTTGTATTCTGAAACCTCACAATGATGTTAGTTTTCATTTATAAGTAAAGAACTAATGAAATTATGAGAATATAATTTTCAAGAGCTAAGATGTGGTGAACTAAATTTTCTTATTTCAAGTAAATATTCTTAGGTCTACCATAAAACAGAAATCTTTCCATATGATAAAAGGGAGAATAAAATTTAGCATGTTAAGTCCCAAAACTAAAATTATATAAAAAGTAAAAAATTTGAAATTTATAATTAGGGAGAACTCTTTCTCTTTAGGCACCCACCTGTTTTATTGGAAATCTTCCCATCAGGACATAGGATACAGTGAAAGCAGCAGATGGGCTGACCTTCAAGAGATTGCTTCCTGAAACCAGGGCCACAGGTCACACTGCATGTAGAACTTGGAATCTGAGTTTTCAAAAAAAGAAAAGAAAAAATATATAATTCTTAGAATTATGTATAAAAGGTAGATTTGTTGAGGTAATAATGTGGTGGACATTTAGAATATCATATCTGAAGTTTGGAAGTGAAAGGATGATATATTTCTGAAAAGAGATTTTCTCTCAGATTTTCCTCTTCTGATATATATCATCTTTTCCTAAAGACATGTATATTGACAGAATCTCCAACAGAAACAACATAGCTCCTCCATTTTTAAAAATACTAATGGGTCAGTGGTATATTTTCAATCAGATATGTGATAGTATATATCTAAAGTACACTTCATTTTCTACAAGAAATGTTGAAGTAATTCATTGATCACTTTAGGAGAAACATTTTTTATGTATTTGAATAGGAAATCATGATTTTTTCAGGGAGTCATAATTTTAGAGAGTTTATAATAAAATAAACTGATTAAATACTTCAGTTTTATTTGATCTACTTGATTATAGGAATCAAGTGTACTTGATTCAAATGATTGATCTTGTTTCATAGGCTGATATTTGATGATTTATATGAATCACTGCTGATTCATAGAAGATGGAATTTATGATTTTCCATAGACAAAGTAATCTATATATAAGTTCTATATCAGAAGAGGAAATACCCACAGGATTCTAATTTGTTGATCAATCATTTTGTATTTGGGCCAAACATTCCAAAAACCACCTTGGGATTTTCTTGGCAAAGATCCTGGAGTGCTCTACTGTTTCCTTCCCCAACAGATTTTAGAAACTTAAAAAAAAAACAAAAAAAAAAAAACTGAAGGAAAAAGGATTAAATGACTTCCCCAGAGTCATAGAGCTGTTAAGCATTTGAAACCAGATTTGAAGTAGAGAAAAGGATTGTCCCAGACTCCAGACACTCTTCCCATTATGCAAGCACATTTTAATTAAGAACCCTAACATTCACATTCTTGGGAATGTAAATTTATAATAAAATATATCTATAGTTACAGGATTTCCTATATCAGCTACCCTTTGGTGACATAGGTCTCTTTTCGGGGTAAAAATATTACCACTCTCCCTCCTCTTGTTATTCCAAATTGCTTTCTTGGTCTGGGGTCTTTCAAGATTTTCTTCATATAATGAATTAAGATCATTATGTAACTTAATTAGAAAGATTTTGAAAAGAGTAGTGAGTTTGTACAAAAACTTTTTAATTTAATATAATCAAAATTATTTATTTTACATTTTGTAATTTTCTCTAACTCTTGCTTGGTTTTAAAATCTTTCCTTTCCCAGAGATCTGACATGTATACTATTCTGTGTTCACCTAATTTACTTACAGTGTCCTCTTTATATTCAAGTCTTTCACCCGTTCTGAATTTATCTTGGTGTAGGGTGTGTGATGTTGATGTAAACCTAATATCTTCCATATTGTTTTCAAATTTTCACAGAAGTTTTTGTCAAATAGTGGATTTTTGTCCCCAAAGTTGGGCTCCTAACACACACTGTTTTGCTGATGTCACTTATCCCAAGTCTATTCCACTGATCCTACCTTCTATCTCTTAGCCACTACCATATTGTTTGTTTTCGATGACTGCTGCTTTATACTATATCTTAATAGCTGGTACTGCTAAGACACCTTCCTTCAATGTTTTTTTTTGTTATTTCCCTTGATATTCTTGATCTTTTGTTCTTCCAAATAAACTTTGTTATAGTTTTTTCTAATGCAGTAAAAAAGGTTTTTGGTAGTTTGATAGGTAAGGCACTAAATAAGTAAGTTAATTTGGGTAGAATGGTCATTTTTATTATGTTAGCTCATCCTACCTATGAGCAATCAATATTTTTCCAGTTGTTTAGATCTAGTTTTACTTGTCTGGAAAGTGTTTTGTAGTTATGTTAGTATAATTCCTGTGTTTGTTTTGGTAGACAGATTCCTAGGTATTTTATATTGTCTAGGGTGATTTTAAATGGTATTTCTCTTTCTACGTCTTGCTGCTGTGATGTGTTGGAAATATGTAGAAATGCTGATGATTTATGTTCAATTATTTTATATCCTGTAACTTTGCTAAAGTTGTTGATTATTTCTACTAGCTTTTTAGTGGATTATCTAGGATTTTTTAAGTAGACCATCATATCATCTACAAAGAGTGATAGCTTAGTCTTCTCATTCCCTATTTCAATACCTTCAATAACTTTTTCTTCTCTAATTGCTACTGCTAGTGTTTTTAGTACAATGTTAAATAATAGAGGTGATAATGGGCATCCTTGTTTCACATCTGATCTTACTGGAAAGGCTTCTAATTTATCCCTAATATCCCTGATCTAATTATATTAAATTGAAAAGGTTTTGTACAAACAAAAACAATGCAAACAAAATCAGAACAACAAACTGGGAAAAAAAATCTTTATAACAAAAACTCTGACAGAAATCTAATCACTCAAATATACAAGGATATAAATCAATTGTATAAAAAAAAAGCTATTACCCAATTGATAAATGGGCAAGGGACACGAATAGGCAATTTTTAGATAAAGAAATCAAGAGTATCAATAAGCACATGAGAAACTGTTCTAAATTACTATTAATTAGAGAAATGCAAAAGAAAACAACACTAAGGTACCCTCACACCCAGCAGACTGGCTAAAATGATAGCAGGGGAGAGTAATGTATGTTGGAGGGGATGTGGCAAAATTGGGACATTAATACACTGATGGTGGAGTTGTGAACTGATTCAACCATTCTGGATGGCAATTTGGAACTATGCCCAAAGAGCGATAAAAGAATGCTGCCCTTTGATCCAGCTATACCTTTGCAAGGATTGTACCACAAAGAGATCATAGATTAACAGACTTGCAGAAAAATATTTATACATGTGCTGTTTGTGTTGGCAAAAAACTGTATAATGAGGGTATGCCCTTAATTGTGGAATGGTTGAACAAATTGTGGTATATGTTTGTGATGGAATATTATTGTGCTCAAAGGAATAAAAAAGTGGAGGAATTCCATGTGAACTGGAAATACCTCCAGGAATTGATGCAGAGGGATAGGAGCAGAGCCAGAACATTGTACAAAGAGACCAATGCACGGTGGTAAAATAGAATGTATTGGACTTCTGTACTAGTAGCAATGCAATGACCCAGGACAATTCTGAGGGATTAATGAAAAGAACACTACCCCCATTCAGAGGAAGAGCTATAGGAGTGGAAACACAGAAGAAAAACAACTGGTTGAACTCTTAGATTGATGAGGACATGATTGGGGATGTAGACCTGAAAAGACCACACCAATGTAACTATCAATAATATGTAAATGAGTCTTGACTGACCACACATGTTAAAACCAGTGGAAATGCGAGTTAGCTACTCTGGGAGGGAGGGGAGAGACTGGGTTCAGGGAGTGAAGGATAAAGTAAAAACATGAATTATATAACCATAGAAAAAATTACTAAAAATAAAAAAAATATTTAAGAAAAAGAGTATTGAGTAAAGTAATTCAGAGAAATCAAGGTTCTGCCTTAATGAGTACAAAAGAAAGAAGTTGTTGCTTCAGCCCTGTCCTAGTCATTCCCAATATCTTATTATGATAAAAAATGATAAAGGCTGGTATAAATATATATATTAGTATTTTAATTAAAGCCATGCTGATAGATAAGTTATTAGACCACAGGCTTGTAAGAATTCAAAACCGCTGCCCTCCCCATTATTGTCTCCTGTCTCCTTCAGAGTCTGCTGGCCAAGAGACCACTCCCCCCTAACCCAGGAGATTTAAACTCTTCTCTGCATGGAGACGTAGGTGTCCCCATGCCCAAAGAACCGGAAACGGAAACCTGTTGGACCACGGGAAATGTAGTTTGACAATTTCCACGTGTCCATAGAAAATATATATACTTTTAGATGAAATCTCCCAAATTTCACTTTTGCAATCTTCAGGGAAGTTCTTAGGTCCAATGAAGAGACACTTGAATCTTACTTGAGAGAAATCTTCTGGCCAATCTATGTCTTCTTCATTAATGCTTAACTCTTTTTTATGAGGAATCACTTCTCCAACTTTCACCTGAGTCCAATCATAACCAGGCAATGATTGAAAATTTAGAATATCATATGTCTCAGCAGTTATTGACGTTCCATCCCCACATAAATCATTTTTTATCCCATTGACAGGATTAACACACTTCAGGAAGTTGTGGAGCTGAAGGCAAGGGCAGAAGTTTGTTACTGCTTGGGGAAAGGAGGGTTTATTCACTCTGCTAAGACTTGATAATAAACACAAAATGGTTATGTGTTTGAAGATTACAAAAGCTGTCATTCTCTTTTTGTAAAATTCTTCTCACTGAGCTTTGCCTAGCATTCTGCACTCTATTTTTTTTTCTAGCAAGTCATAGGTGACAGAAGAGTAATGTCCTAGATAAATTCCAGATTGTGATGAAACCTGAAACTTTTATCTTCCCTGCACCTAATCATAAATTTCTTTCAAATATCTCTAATATTTTGCATTCCAAGTTCTTTTGTAAAATCTGTATTCAAAACATTTCTTGCTTTCAACAAGCAGCAGTGTTTTTAGTTAAAAAAGTCTATTCAAGACCTATATAATTTTTGATAAGGTAAATTTAGGACTAAAGGACAATTTTGAATTCATACTGCTGAAATTAAAGGTAAAGAAGAAAAAGGGAATACAAATAATTAAAGGAGTAAACAATTAAAAAAGTTCAGTGAAACAAAATAAAGGAAAATAATTCCAGTGCAACAGAAATGGAAAGAGGTTGTAACATCACGAATGATTATAAAAAAAATGAAACAATAACACAAGTTGAGGCAGATTTGAGAAACTATGATTTTAAGAATAACAAGATAATCATTTTGTCAGAAAGTGAGCAGACGAATGGAAAAATCATTTTATACGAAAGAGATACCCAGAAAAAAAAACTTTTGAATTGTAAAGCAAAATAAATATGGACAAGCAATGACTGAACCTCAGAGTTGTATTAGGGAAGGTAATAAAAGAAAATGAAAGACAAGGCAAATGAATAAAAAATGGCATTTTAAGGAGAGGAGAGGATATACAAGAACAGGAAGGTTAAATAATAAAATAGAATGGAGAGAAATAGACATTGGTAGTAATCATGAATATGAGTGTCAATAAGATGGACACTCCCATAAATGGAATCAGAGCAAAATGCATAAGAAATCAAAATCAAATGATATTATATGAAAGAAATAATAATCATTATATATATATGTTGATTAAAATAATTATCATTTTTATTAAAACTTGCTTTTACATAGTACCTAGTAAATGCCAGACATCATGTTCTACCATAACTTAGAAATAATGTCATTGTCATAACAATCCAGAAAGGAACATGCTAGTTTTTCCTATATTATAATTGAGGACTACAAGAAAAAGAGATTAAATTAAAAGAGTAAGGGACAGAGTCACATGATTATTACATATCTGAAGCTTATTTTTCAATGAAATCTTTCTAACTCTAGACTCAGCACCAGGTTAATTATCATAACTTTCTGGTCACTTAAGAGATGGGAGGTGGTAAAGTCATTACACAAAGGACAGGAGCCTCTGTTACTCATTTTTGACCACAGTCCCATAGTTTTGAATCACCTTTGAAATTGTAGTCAGTGAATGCAAAATTTGCAGTTGGGCCACCTCCATCCCTGCCCTGATCTGACTGTCCTTTACCAGTACAATTACTAAGCGTCATTTTGTTAATTGAGAGATTCAAGGATTTGATAATCTGACTCTCACCTAGAACAAATAACTTATTCTCTACTGTTTTATTTTTCTGCATTCTACTATAAAAGCATTTATTTGTGAAAAACAGAATTTGAGAAAAATATTAAGCAGCAATTTTGATTGCTATTTCTCATTTGCACATGCACTTAAACCTGTGTTCTTATTTGAATTTCCTTTTTCAAATACTTTAAGAGCTACAAAATGTTTTCAAATTACATTTTTGATCAATCTCACTTTTTTCAATAGAAATAGGATATTCTAATCTTTGCTGTTCATAGCACTAATCATACAGTACTACTTTATATATGTTTGAGTGTTTTTCTGGATCATCTTTTACCTGACTAAACTTCTTTCTCCTGGTCTGGTCTAAGTTGGTAGGGAAGTTTGTCTGTCTCATCATTAGTCTATATAAGCAAGTCACGTTTTTCTTCCTGAAATTTCACTTAATGACTACTGAATAAAATTCTTTGAACTTCCAAACTTTCCTTTGGTGACTGAGCCCATAGAATTTTAGGTCATAGCAAATATACAATATTATGTTATTATAAGTATGCTTATGCAAAACCTAGACATTCTGTGTCCAGATAAATAATCTCATTTTATGAATCATACTGAGCTAAGATGATATCTATGATTCCAGGTTCCCAAAAAGTCTACCAAAGTAGCCAGTTACTCCAGGTAGTAGGAATAAGACATAGAATACAATTTTCACTAATGAGTTCCTCTACTTTTTTAGAAATAAATGTATCATGGATGCAAATTAGATATGTTTATTCATGTGCAAGTATTAAATGTTTTGGTAGACATATTTGTTGTTAGAAGTTAAAATAAAATTGATCAATGAAATATTCCATATTCCATATTAGCATCATATTCTTTGTAGGATTATGATCTCCACCCAAATAAAGACCCTAAATTGAAGTTTATCCAATGGAATTCTCCTAATACATAGACCTATATCCAAAAAGATATGTATTAGGAACAATATCAACTCTTTCACCAAGGTAATTGTAAAAGAATTGTTGTAAATGGTGAAAATACCATGGTTTGTCCACAGAATGTTGTATAACCACATAAAAAAGACATGAAATTAATAGTGATCAAGAGGTCATATTGAAGTCTCAGATCATTGCAATGTCACAAATAAGAGATAACTAGTGATTGAATGATGTGAGTACTTCTTTATTTAAGTATATGATTTAAGGTTTGGGTTTTATAAGATTATTCACTTACAAAAATGAATAACATGGAAATATGTTTTGAGTGAGAATGCATATAAAACCTAGACTGAATTACTTGTCATTACCAAGAGTGGGCAGGGAACATAGGAGGAAGATAAAATAAGTCATAACTTTGGAAAACTTATGTAGATATTTTTTATTTTTATTAAAATGTTATTAAAATAAAATAAAGATAAAACAAAAAAAGAATGATGTGAGTAGCCTGTGCTAATTCCAAGGGTGTAGTGGAGGTTCCTAGGACAAATTAGGCCACTGAGGAAAAACAGGCAGAAAAGACATTCTAATGACTTTGCCTGAGACTCAGTTTTGGCTGACAACACAGCTGTAACTTAGATAAAAAAAAATTGAGGGGGGAAGCTGGGTGCTCAGTGGATTGAGAGCCAGGCCTAGGATGGGAGGTTGTGGTTTCAAATCTGGCCTCATACACTTCCCAGATGTGTGACCCTAGGCAAGTCACTTAACTCCCATTGCCTGGTACTTATCACTCTTCTGCCTTGGAGCCAATACACAACACTGACTCCAAGACAGAAGGAAAGGTAGAAAGAAAGAAAGAAAGAAAGAAAGAAAGAAAGAAAGAAAGAAAGAAAGAAAGAAAGAAAGAAAGAAAGAAAGAAAGAAAGAAAGAAAGAAAGAAAGGAGGAAGGAAAGAAGGAAAGAAGGAAAGAAAAAAATAATTCCTCACCTAGTATGGTCATAGTCAAAACTTTTGTAAAAGCAACATTTATAAGAAGTCAATTCATAAACTGTGTTCTATAGAAAAGCAACACTGCCCAAAGATGATGTAATATTTAGCATTTTACTCTCTCTAAGTGTTCCTTTTTGTCACAATAAATGGAGGTCATAGAGACCAAGTCTTCCCATCTGGTCCTTGCTTTGTTATCTCTATCATCTATCTCTATCTTTATCTCTCTGCTATGTCTATCAAAAGCTGAATCCTGACATGGCACAAGTGCAAGAGAAATGTTACCTTCCAAGGAATAAGTGGGTTTGCTGCAAGTTCTGATAAATCATTTGCCTCAGTCTGAAGCATTTGGTGGAGAGCATGAGCCAATA
>NW_025390323.1:0-4817 GCF_016433145.1 Gracilinanus agilis | reverse complement strand
GTTTTTGATTTGCCTGTCCAGGTGCCCTTACTAATTATTATTTTTATTGCATTATGATCTGAGAAGGTTACATTTATTATAGCTGCTCTTTTGCATTCGTTTACAATGATTCTATGACCTATTACATGGTCAATCTTTGTGAATGTACCATGTGCAGCTGAAAAGAAGGTGTATTCCTTTATGTCCCTATTTATTTTTCTCCACATATCAATTAAATCTAATTTTTCTAATATTTCATTCACCTGTCTTACCTCTTTCTTATTTATTTTTTGGTTTGATTTATCTAGATCTGAAAAAGGAATATTTCGATCTCCCACTAGCATGGTTTTACTATCTATTTCCTTCTTGAGTTCTGCCAGTTTCTCCTTTATGAATTTGGATGCTATACCACTTGGTGCATACATATTGAGCAGTGTTATTTCCTCATTGTTTATACTACCTTTAATCAGGATGTAATAACCTTCCCTGTCTTTTTTAATCATATCTATTTTTACTTTGGCTTTGTCAGAAAACATAATAGCCACTCCTGCCTTCTTTTTCTCATTTGATGCCCAAAAGATTTTGCTCAAGCCCTTAACCTTAAACTTGTGTATGCCCACCACCTCATATGTGTTTCTTGTAGACAACATATGGTAGGATTTTGGTTTCTGATCCATTCTGCTATTTGCTTCCGTTTTATGAGTGAGTTCATCCCATTCACATTCAGAGTTACAATTATCAGTTGTGCATTCACTGACATTTTTGTATCCTCCCCTAGACCCTCCTCTTCTTCTTACACTATTTTCTTTTAAACCAGTGGTTTGCTTTGAGCTGGTGTCCCTTATCCCCTCCCTTGATTGACTTCCCTTTCTGCCCCCTCCTCCCTTGTTATTCCCCTCTTTTTGTTTTTAAAGGCCTAATGAATTCCCTCCCCCTTCTTTTCCCCTTCCTTTTTTGATTTCCCCACTCCCCTGCTCCCTTCGGTTCATCCCTTCTGATTTTCTCAGTAGGGTTAGATGGAGATTTTTATCCCAATGGATAATAAAGCTACTCTTCACTCTCCGGGTTAATTACACTGAGAGTAAGGTTTGATTATTACCTCTTAATGCTGTCTTCCTCTCCTTCTTATAATAATATTTATCCCCTCCCCTTCCCATGCCCTCTTTATGTATAATAGAATATCCTATTTTTCTTATTAACTCAGATTTCTCTTGGTGTCCTTTAGTATTCCACCCCTCTTTCCCACTCCCCATGTCATCTTAGACCATTTAGTATCCTGTCCTCTCCCTATGAATTATTCTTCTGGTTGCTATAATAGTGAATATTATAATAGTGAGTAGAGTTAACTACAGAGAATTATACCTAGCATTTCTCCTCATAGTAATACAGATAATTAGATCTTATTTAAGCCCTTAAAGAGACAAGTTTAAAAAATTATGAGTTTTCTTTCTTTTCTCTCTGTTTCTTATGTACCTTTTCATGTTTCTCCTGATTTTTGTGGTTGGGTATCAAACTTTCCATTTAGTCTTGGTCTCTTTTGTGCAAAACTTGGAATTCTTCAATTTTGTTGAATGCCCATACTTTCCCCTGGAAGTATATAGTCAGTTTTGATGGGTAGTTGATCCGTGGCTGAAGACCCATCTCTCTTGCCTTTCTGAATATCGTATTCCAAGCCTTGTGGTCGTTTAGCATGGAGGCTGCCAGATCCTGTGTGATCCTGATTGGTGTTCCTTGATATTTGAATTGTCTCTTTCTGGCTTCTTGTAAGTTTTTTTCTTTTACTTGAAAGCTCTTGAATTTGGCTATTATATTTCTAGGTGTTGACTTTTCTGGGTCCAGTGTAGAGGGTGATCTATGGATCCTTTCAATGTCTATATTGCCCTCTTGTTGTAGGACTTCAGGGCAATTTTGCTGAATAATTTCTTTTAGTATGGAGTCCAAGTTTCTATTAATTTCTGCTTTTTCTGGAAGATCAATGATTCTCAAATTGTCTCTTCTAGACCAGTTTTCTTGATCTGTCACTTTCTCATTGAGATATTTCATGTTTCCTTCTATTTTATCAGTCTTTTGACTTTGTTTTATTTGTTCTTGTTGTCTTGAGAGATCATTGGCTTCTAATTGCTCAATTCTAGCCTTTAGGGACTGATTTTTCCTTTTCAATCTGGTCATTTCTGGTCTTCAGTTGACTTGCCTCACTTTCCAATTGTGAAATTCTGCCTTTTAAGCTGTTACTTTCTTGCCAGATCTCTTCCATTTTCCTCAACATCTCATTTTTGAACTCTTCAATAGCTTGTGACCAATTTTCATTGTTTTGGGAAGGTTTGGCCTCCTCTGTTGTCTGTATTTTCTCTGTGTAAAAGTTGTCAAGTATTCCAGAGTTTTTCTTGATAATCTTTTTCTTCTGGGGTTCTTGGCTTGCCATTGTTAGCCCCACTCCTTTTCAGCTTTGTCTTCACACTCAGGGTCTGCCTGTGTTTTCTAAGCTCCTGAGGGCTCTGGTCTCCTTGTCCTTGGGGTCAAGCCTCCTGGTAGTCCCTGGTCTGCCCCTCTGCCTGAGGCTCCTTCAGCAGTCTTTGGGGCTGCTTCCATAGCCATGCTCCCATCTGCACTGGGTCCCCACTCGAGGTCCAAGCCTGCGCTCAAGATCTTGGTCCATGCCTAGGGCACTGCCTTTACCCGCGCAGACGCTCGGGAAAGCCGTGCGCTGGTGATCTTTGTCCATGCCTAGGGCAATGTCTTCACACATGCAGAAGCTGGGGAAAGTCTGTGCGAGCCCCCCAGCCACTTGTGGTCCCATGTCTTGCAACTCTCAGGTACAAGCCCTGGGGCTGCTAGTGATTTACTGGTTGCCCCAATCCTACTTTCACTCTTGTGTGTTGGCCTTGGTGCTGTGTGTGGTGTGTGTGGGGGGTGGTGGAGGGGCTTCTTCCTCTTGCATTTTAGTGAGAGCTCTTTCACCCCTTTATAGCGTGGAAATGCCCAATTCCGCGTACCTTCAAAGCTGCGCCCTGTTGTGGGGTTCTTTCGTTCGTCTGGATTCGTTTTTTATGTCCCCTTGAGGAGTCCTGTATGCTTCGGTTAGGAGAGATCGAGTAGCTGCTCCTTACTCTGACGCCATCTTAACCAGAAGTCTAGAGACATCTATAACGAGTACTTCTTTTGATCATAAAACTGCTTTGTAATAGAATTTGAGAATAGATATTGCTAGGTATCCTTTCTTTTCACTTATTTTTATTAATTCTCTGGAGTGCCTTGCTATTTTTTTAAGATGAATTTAAACATCCACTTTTCTAATTCCATAAATTTATTCTCTGATATTTGACATGCATGGTAATAATAGATTAATTTTATCTGTTTTTTCATTATTATATTGATGTGACCTATTATGAGCAAAAATATTTTTCCAGTTATTTAAGTGTGTCTTTATTTCTATAAAAAGTGTTTTTTAATATATAATCCTTATTTTGGTCTTAGAATCAATATTGTGTATTGGTTCCAAGGCAAAAGAGTGATAAGGACTTGCCCAGGGTCACGCAGCTAGGAAGTGTCTGAGACCAGATTTTAATCCAGGACCCACCATCTCTGGGCCTGGCTCTCAATCCACTGAATCACCCATCTGCCCCTATAAAAAGAGTTCTGTGATTATATTCATGTAGCTCTGTGTGTTTCATAGTAGGTAAACTACCAAGAATTTTATATATTCTTTACTTATTTAAAATGAAATTTTTAAAACTGATTTCTGGCTGAATTTTGTTGGTAATATACAAAATGTAGATGACTTTTATGATTTATTTTATATTCTGAAAATTGTCAAATATATTAATTGGTTAAAATAACTTTGAAGTTACCTTTTAGGGTTCTCCAAATAAAAGCATCACATTAACTATAAAGGAAATAATTCATTTTCTTTGCTTATTGTCTCAATTCATCTTTATTGTTTTATTGCTACATTTCTAGTACTATGTCAAATACTGGTGGTGAAAATAGGTATTCTTACTTTGCCCATGAGTATATTTGGAAAAGTTTAGTATGTGTGTATATTTATATGTCAAATATACAAAATTGTCTCATTTATTGCCTCATGATTATAATCATAAAGAAAATACCTTTTGTTGTTATTTTGTCTTTTATCCATGAACTCTATAGATATATGTGTGCATATATATATATATATAAAATATATACATGTATATGCATATACATATAATATATATTCATATTGAAAATAACTATTTTTCCATGTTTTCTAGTATTTTAATAGAAAAAGGTGTTATATTTTTCTCAAAAGCTTTTCTTCATCTACTGATAACATCAATTTTTATTGTTATTATTACTAATATGGTCTGTTGTGTTGATAAACACAACATTCCTGATATAAGTGTCATCTGGTCATATAAATTCTCCCCTACATATTATTCTGGCAAGATACCAAAATATTGACTGTCAATATTTTGTCCAGTCAAAATTTTTTTCCAGTCAAAATATTGACTGGAAAAAAAGGATCAAATAGCATAAATAAAAATTTACTTACCATCCAAAAAAAAAGAGAAAACTAACAAATATATCAGACCAAAAGTAATTTGTCAAAGTATATAAACAAATAATTCTCCAAAGAATTGTAAACTTAGCAAACATATGAAAGAATGTTTTAAATAATTTAATAAGAAGAATAATGAAAAGAAAAAAATTTAACTTCATAATCAGCAAATTAGCAAAGATAAGAAAAATGAAAATAGTGAATCATAGAGGGATTGTGGAAAGATTGACTTAATAATGTAAAAGTGAAATTTGGGAAATACCATCTAAAATATATATATATTTACTATGGACATGTGGGA
>NW_025390322.1:9995-11362 GCF_016433145.1 Gracilinanus agilis | reverse complement strand
TTTTTTTTTTTTTTTAAACCCTTACCTTCTGTCTTGGTATCAATACCAGGTATTGGTTCCAAGGCAGAAAAGTGGTAAAGGCTAGGCAATGAGAGGTAAGTGACTTGCCCAGGGTCACACAACTAGGAAGTGCTTGAGGCTAGATTTGAACCCAGGACCTCCTATCTCTAGGCCTGGAACAAGCGGTTATCTTGAATCATTATTTCTACTCTAGATTACTCACTTTTAAAAGATGGTTCCACTATTCAGCTTATTCAGAATATTAATTAAAGCATCTTCTTATAAATCCTCCTATTTATTCAAAATATGACCTAAATACCATCCTTTCTCTGTATTTCTTCAGCCATAACAGAAAAAGATGTCACTTCATGGATGACAGTTAAAATTCACTCTTTATAAATAGCAGATAAAACTAAAACTCTTTATAGCTGCAAGTTGAAATTCTTTATCTTCTCATAGATTCCTCACAGATTAGATAAAACTCACAATTTTTCACACTGACTTTTTTGTCTTTTTAAAAAAATTCTGATCTCTACCAAAAACAAATTTAAAGAGCATTTACATACTCACTATAAAACATGAGCACATTATATAGGAAATTTCACATCTCTATTATGTAGAAATTGATTTTCTTTTAAAATATATAATAAGTTTGAATAAAATTGTTTTACAAAATCCCAAATTTACCTTTGGCCCATGGGAATTTGCTTCAAGGAACTCCCAGACTGAACCTATAGGAGTGAAAGAGATATTAGAGTCATAAGTATCCTTTTTGTTTTTTTGGTTTCTCTTATTGTATTTGGGCCTTTCCCAGCTACCCTAGCCTCAGACTACAACCTCTTTCCCAAGCCCCTATGTAACTAGTCAGTTGTTTCTCTGGCTATATTCCCTAAAGGGTATATAAGACCCCAAGTTCTTCAGTTCAGTGGAAATTCCCATAATGGGAAAAATTCCCATTCATGGTGTATTTTTCCAGATATATTGTTTCCAGAGTCTCAGAGTCTGGCTTCGTGTGGGATTGGTGTTGTGTGTGTACGTGCATGACTGTGTAGTAGCTATAGAAGCACCGTTTCCCTCCCTTATCATAATTAAAGACTTATTCTTTTGTAACTACTTTGGCAGTTTTGTGTTTTTTCTGGCTGATAAAGTCAACATGTAACTTTTGAACTGTCATGCTTTCCATTAGATTGTAAATTCCTGAAGGCCAGGGATTGTCTTTTGTTTCCTCTTTGCCATTATTTATTCCTTCTTCTTCTTCTTCTTCTTCGTCTTCTTCTTCTTCGTCTTCTTCTTCTTCTTCTTCTTCTTCTTCTTCTTCTTCTTCTTCTTCTTCTTCTTCTTCTTCTTCTTCTTCTTCTTCTTCTTCT
>NW_025390322.1:0-9970 GCF_016433145.1 Gracilinanus agilis | reverse complement strand
TCTTCTTCTTCTTCTTCTTCTTCTTCTTCTTCTTCTTCTTCTTCTTCTTCTTCTTCTTCTTCTTCTTCTTCTTCTTCTTCTTCTTCTTCTTCTTCTTCTCTTTCTTTCTTTTCCTCCTCCTCCTTCTTCTTCTTGTCTCAGACCTGTAACTACAACATTATAAGGAAATTCTAGTATGGAAGCCCCTGCCATCAATACAGATTGGCAATTCATTTGTAAGACACTGAAAGGTTGAGTGAGTTGCACAATCATATAGCTAGTGGGTCAGGCCGTGAACCTGCATCTTCTCAGCTCTAAGACTCTCTCTATTACACCAAGCTGATTCTTTGATCACCAAGCAACTTGCTTTACTTATAGTTAAAAATACTGTAATGGGGCCCATTGGTCACACTCTATGATAGGTGACTTTTTATTTTATTTTTTTACCAAATGTATATAATAACAAATTTCCATATCAGTTTCCCCAAGTTATATGATCCAAATTGTCCCCCTCCTTCTTTCTCTGCCCCCTTCTAGAATTGGCAAGCAATTCAATCTGGGTTATGCACATATTGTGTAATGGGTGACTTTTGGTCAACATTATTGCATGTTATCTTGAAGCAAAAAAAGCTTTCATTCATTAGGCCTAGCACCTAGACTTTGAAATCTGGCGATATGTGTAGCAGCAGCTACAGATGTGTACTTGCCATGGCACAACAGAGGCGCAACTATACTCCTTGGTAGTCACAGAATATACTGATGATGGGAGAGAGAGAGAACAACCTGATGCTGTAGGATGCGGTTTGCTAAGTAAGAGATACTGGCATTGAAGCCTATACCTGGAAAATTTAGGATAAAGAGTTTGTGGAGAAATGATTGACCATGAATGGAGGGAATTAACAATCTACTGCTGGAACTGAAACAAACCCCTCAAGAAGTTACAATAGATCTTTTTTCCTCTCTCTTAAAAATTTTATACTAATTAAAAATTAAACACAAAAAAGATCATTTCCATATATGAATCAGAATATTATATAGGAAATTTATATAATTATATAAGAAAAATATATAGAAAAGAAAATTATAAAGGAAACATAAATAAAATCCTTTATGTATAAAGGGGATCTATTCTTTTTTTTTTTAAACCCTTACCTTCCGTCTTGGAGTCAATACTGTGTATTGGCTCCAAGGCAGAACAGTGGTAAGGGTAGGCAATGGGGGTCAAGTGATTTGCCCAGGGTCACACAGCTGAGAAGTATCTGAGGCCAGCTTTGAACCTAGGACCTCCCATCTCTAGGCCTGGCTCTCAAACCACTGAGCTACTCAGCTGCCAAGGGGATCTATTCTTGCTGCTTCTGGGCACAAAACATTGTAGAACTACACATCTCTAGCCCATATCTTGTCACATCAAGAAACTATTAGCTTATTAGTCTGTGATACTACTGGCTTTGCTGGTGGATCCCTTTCCTATTACCTGTGGCCTTTCCTCTGATTTTTTTTCAGAAGTCATTCAGAAGTGGAAGAAGTAATTTACTATAGTTTCTAATTGGGTTTCTTGATCATCACTCAATCTGGAATGAATTTAAGGTTTTTGTTAAAGTAAATATGAGGAAATTGGTTGCTCTGCCTCCATTCAGACTGCCATCTTGACTAGAAGTTACAATAGAATTTATGCTAGCATGGAAACTGATGTTTTATCTTTGCCAGATGAGATTCTTTCATTTTTTTAGTACATACTTACTTCTCATTGGTGTATAAGTCTCTAGCAATTTGTACCACAATTTCAATATTGATGGATGGGAAGAGAATCAAAGGAGAATCAGTATATTTGTGGTTATTGTATTTCAATCATTTCAGTTATATCTGACTCTTTACAATCCCATTTTGGAATTTTCTTAGCAAACATGTTGGAGTGGTTTACCATTTCTTTCTCCAATTCATTTTACAGATGAGGAAACGAAGGCAAACAAGGTTAAGTGACTTGCCCCTGGTCAAACAGCTAGTAAGTGTCTAAGATTGGATTTGAGCTCATGAAGACTATTAGTATATAAATTATAAACCATTGATTTTCCTATCTGAGTTACCTTGCTATTTTGTCTTAATTAGTTTGCTCTTTGATTTGTTATGTCTGCTGGACTTGTGAAAGTGAAGTATCAAGTTGTATTTGCATAATTTAAATTACCTAAAACACCTCACTTCACCAAAAATAACTTAAGATTCCCATATTTTGGAGCAGGTTACATTCAAGTTACAATGCCAAAGGTATGCTTCCACAAATGTCTTACTTCCATATTTCATTGTGAACTGGAAGTGACCATTGATTCTAAAAGGCTTTTATAGGGGAGTAAGACCCACTAGGTTTCAAGTACAGGCTGCACCAGGTTTGGTTTTGTTTTGTTTTGTTTTTCAGATAATTCAGTATCATTATTTCTTCTTGATTCACAAAGGTGGAAATTATTTTTATATATGAACAAATTCCAACTGATCTTCTATATATACTGTCTTTACCACATTTCCCCACTCCTGCTCACTCTCCATTAAATTGAAAATAACTCAACTTTTTATATAATTTTCTTTATTCAGGTGCAGCATTTCTGTTAATCATTTAAGGTGCTCTGAAAAATGTTTTAGTCTATTTTCAAGGGCAAATACAGCATTGCCACAAAAGATCTTAGTGAGGAAATCCATAGTTTTCTCTCCTGATGGAGTTTTTTCCTAGTAGTTAACTCCAAAAAGATCTCTATCATTCATGCCAAAGTAGTATATGTATAAATATTGATTTTGACTAAGATAATACTTTAAAATCTTCTGCTGTTTGGTTAGTATAGTCCTTAAACTAGAGGCATTTCTATGGAACAATAAGCATCTCTAAAATCTTTGTTTAGCATTATATTGGCTACTTGCCCACTTATTGTGTCAAGTGGGAAAGGAGCAAAAAATAGGAGCAAGTCAAAGGACAAAGACAAAGCTTTGGAAGGTTTGCTGATCTCCTAAAGAGAAAAGACTTTCTTTTAGAAAGAAGAAAGAATTTCAGACTGAAAAGATGCAAGGACTCTTGAATTTATTACACAATATTAAGACTAGAAGGAGTTTTAGAGATCATCCAGTTCAATCCTTTTATCTTATAGAAGTTGAAGCTGAAGTTCAAAAGAGATAAAAGATCTACCCAAAGTCACACAGCAAACCAGGAATGGAACCTAGGTCTTCTAATGCATTTTTTAACCTCAACATATTGCGTTTTTGTCAGTGGGCAGTGGAGAAGAATGAAATTTATTTTTCCTATGTAACCTTGACTCATTTTGATGCCGCAATTTCACGAACTCAATTCTGTGATTTCACTGATGTAGGTACTTCCTTTACCGAGGCAGATTGTAGCCCCCTAAGGCATGGGCCCTAGTAAATGGGCTTTGTTGATTATTCTAGCCAAAAAAAATCCACTACCTAGTGGCCAACCTTCTGGTGAGGAGCCTCTCCAAATTTAGTTGGGCTGGTCTTTGGATGACAGACACCAAGTCTGCTGCCAGGCCTATCCTCAAAGCTTTTCTAGCTCAGCAGGACCTGGCATTGTCTTTGAGAACCCAACCCCAAGTCTAACTGTATAGTCATTACTGTTCTATGAAGCCAAGCAATACCCGCCATCATTTTTACAAGAAATATTTCTTTAAATAATAAAACTGTTAACTAGCCATCTTTAGTGTATAAGCTCTATGACATCAAGAGATATTTCTGTTATAGGTTCCAAAGAGATCCTATTACATTGTGAGCTCTTCATAAAAAGAAGAATCATTCTTTCTCCTGAATAAAGCAGCATGTGTCAAGTCTCAAACATGATTATGTGCTAACATTATTTCTATCTGATGCTATCTTCCAAGTATTCAATTTTCTTTTCAGAAGGAGGGAGCATTTTGTGTCCTATTATGGTTAATCCCTCTGGCCAAATCAGAGGAGGCATCAATAATTCTGAAGGAAATCCCGCCAAATTTTGTTCTGTTAGAGGGAGAGTTGACAAATGTTTTATGGCCTAGGGAATAATAGAAGGGAGAAAAGAGGAGGATATTCTTAAATCTCAGATATGAACTAAGAGGAAGGGGAGGAAAAGGACAAAAATATTAGGGAAGGAGCCAAGAAAACTTAAGGCAAAGTCTTGAACTGATTGGATACTATTACCCTTAGGGATTATCAATTTAGATTTGCTTATCAAAAAAAAAGATGATTATTTAATTTAAAGAATTTTCAACCCTCTGGATACCTCACCTGAAATGAAACAAATCATGGCAATTTATGTTAAATAAAAATCATGACTGACATGTACTCTGATGGTGCTAGTTTTGTTCATGTAAGTTATCTTTGTGATTTCTGGAAACTTTCCAAAAGTTATAGCACTTGGAGATTTCAGGAAGTCTTATGTGTATCTTTAAGAAAAAAATAATCCTTATTTTACTTGAGTATGTATGTGATAGAAAGATTTCTAAATATATGATAAGACCTTACTGTTACATGAATCATTTCGATTAGAGGAATTTTATCTCCTTTTGTGATTCCCTTCAATATTACACATTTTTGTACCATTTCCAGATAAACTTTCTTATTTATTTATTTGTTTGTTTATTTATTTGCATTTTTATTTAGAATATTTTTCCATGGTTTCATGATTCATGATCCCCCACCCCTGCTTTTTCCTCCCCCCTCCCAAAGCCGACAAGCCAGATAAACTTTCAATGAAAAGCTAGTTTCCATGTACCAATATTTTTCCTGGAAGGATAATTCATAATTTAGTTGCTTTTCCTTCCTGAACAGGACATTTCTTACATTATAGATTTTTATAACTTCTGACTATATTTTTTTCTACAGCATTCTCTTTGTTCCCTAGGGAGTCATTTCCTTAATTCTCTCTCAGAGAGAAGACTCTTATGATAGAGTCTTTGAGATGAAAAGGATGTCAAACTTCATTTAGTCCAGACTCACATTCAAATCAGAGTTCCTATCCATAGCATTCTTAATGAGTGGCCATTCAACCTCTACTCAGACTCTTCCAGTGATAGCAAACTCAACACAGAAGGCAGCCCATTTACTTTTTCAATGAACCAATCTTGAAAGCATTTATTGAGCATTTACTATGTTCACTTGGAATACAAATAGAAAAGTAAAATGTTTCCTGCTCTCAAGAAGCTTATATTCTTTTGGGGAGGAGGCAACACACCTAGGAAATTTTAGCTACAAGTCAAGTAGAAGAGAATAGTAGTGATTAGAGTGCAACATCAAGGCAGATGGTATCATTAATTTTGTTATATTCATTTCTGACATTGAGTCATTTGATGATTCCAAGGACTTTGGTATTCATTGGAGACTCCAGTATCTGTAGAGGCTTCAAAGGTGGTTTCCTCTACTGTGGCTGTCAGAGAAAGCTTGAAGCAGGCTAATGGTCTGGTAAGGGAGAATGGGGAGGGGAGATAGACTGATATATTTGGTGTTTGGGGGCTTACATGCTCAATACTTATAAATTATAAGGCTATAACTTATAGACAAGGTTCCAGTTTGCATTGGTAGAAATCCAGAACTTTCCTACATTATAAAAACATACATTAATTTGGACTGCCCACTACATACACTCACAATAGAGAGAAAGCCAGTTCAGAATTTTTTTTTACTAAAGAGAAACACTCAGTTCCTAGCAAACTTTTTCAACAAAATCTAAAGCAAGATGATGAAGGCATCTATTTGGTTTATCATTTCTTAGCACTCTGTGGGATTTGCTAGTCAATAGAAATGAACAGTTTGGTCCAGGCTGAGGAGACATCTATATGTACACAGAAGAGTGGAAACTCTTCAAAATACAAAAGAAATTTAACAACTATATGAAATTGGTAGTAAAATATATTTTAAAATTTATAATGCAAATCTTCAGGCACTCTAACTAAAAGAATTTCTTGGTTTGTAAATTTGTAAAAACTAAGTTCTGTGTCTTGAGTTTTTATTTAAAGAGCTATATTTGAGGGGGAAGCTGGGTAGCTCAGTGAATTGAGAGCCAGGCCTAGAGATGGGAGGTCCTAGGTTCAAATCTGACCTCAGACACTTCCAAGCTGTGTGATCCTGGACAAGTCACTTGACCCCTCATTGCCTACCTTTATCACTCTTCTGCCTTGGAGCCAATACACAGTATTGACTCCAAAATGGAAGGTAAGGGTTTAAAAAAAAGAGCTATATTTGAAATAATGAAATATCTTGTATAGAAGAAACAACTTTAAATTTAAAGAAAAAGAATATGCTTTAAAGAGCTGTGTCTATATAACTCTTTATCAACCCAGTTAAGCATGAAAAATGGAGATAATTATTTTGTCTACAAAATGGCAGGTGGTGTGAATAGTGTTTTCCATGTGCATAGACTATTTCTCCTGACAATTCAATTGAATTCAATAAGCATTTTTTAAGCACTTGACCCATATCAAAGGATTGCTCAAGCTCTGAGATTACAAAGGCAAAATAAAATAGTCCCTTCCCTATGGGAGCTTACAGTCTAATAAAGGAAAACAACATGCATACAAATGAGATACATACACAGCAAATGTAAAGTAATTTTGGAACGAGAAGGACACTAAGCAATTGCATGCTGAGGAAAAGCCTCATGTCAGAGGAGGTAGGACTTAAGCTGAGTCTTGAAGGAAGCTACCATTTCCAAGTGGCAGAGATAAAAAGGGAGACTATTCTAGGCATGGAATCAGCGGACGGAATATTTGGTAGGAGGAATCAAAAATAGACTATATTGGCTAGCATGAGGAGAAATAATGTGAAATCAACCTGGAAAAATATATTGGAGTCAGATTGTCAAGGGTGCTAAATGTCAAAGGATTTATATTTTATTCAAGAGGTTTTAGGGAGCCAATGAAACTCCTTAAAAAACAGGATAGGGATGTGGTTATATTTGTTATTTGATTATGTAAGTTGACCTGTTATTTTAAATAATGTAAACATAGCATTAATCCTATAATTAACCATATGGCTGGAAAACTATTTAGTGAATTTGACAATACTTCATATTTATATAGTCCTTTATATTAATTAAAATGCTTTCCCTCTAATAGCTCTATGAAGTGAATGATGTGAGGCTTATTGCATCACTTTTATTAATGAAATTTAGCCATTCTAGATCAAGTTCATTAACTAGTAAGGGTAAGAGCACAGACCCAAACTCAGATATCCCATCAAATTCTTCCATACATATTTGATTGTTGTTATCTGTTAAGCCAGATTAATTTGGACTCTATGGTCTATTTGGCTGATCAAATTATATAAATGGATTAATACACTGATCAAATAGGCTTGATAATCACTCAATTGGTCTTTGGACTCAGGTTTTTCCTGGCTGAACAGAAATCAGTTCTGACCACACTGATAGACATAGAGATCAACATCTTGAAGCTCCACCATCAACAGAAGTGTCAGATAACCAAAACAGAGTCAGATCCCAAATTCTAGCTTCCATTCTTAGAGGGACTAGGAAGTAAAACTAGGATTTATGTGATGTTGGGAGCCTCCACATGAAGATACTCCATCTCCCAGGGCACATTAGCATCTTCTCACCAATCTGTAGCCTTCGAGAATTTCCTAGAATACTCAAAGGTTATGGTAAATCACCTAGAGTCAGAGAGCCATTTTGTGTCAGAAGCAGAACTTGAACACAGACCTTCTGGTATTGACACTAACTCTATCTGTTTTGCTCAACTGGATCCCTTTCTTGCTTCTAGTCTTGGTGAATTACAGGAAAGTGTTTCTAATAGTGGATTTTT
The DNA here is from genome assembly GCF_016433145.1 of Gracilinanus agilis. Classification (NCBI taxonomy): domain Eukaryota; kingdom Metazoa; phylum Chordata; class Mammalia; order Didelphimorphia; family Didelphidae; genus Gracilinanus; species Gracilinanus agilis. The sequence goes on along the minus strand of NW_025390322.1, from coordinate 2,207 downwards.
TGTGACTTTTTTTCCTGAACTAATTCTAAGATCCTAGGATAGTGAGGATGAGTTGAATAACATAAAAATCATCTAATATTAAATCTGAAAAATCATAAAAAGTTGCAGTTCTGGGGCTGGAACCCATAAAATGGGGAAAATAATATCTCACAAAATCCCAGAATTATTGTAAGGATCAAATAAGATTATTAACAAATTATTTTAATATCAATATTAAATAATGTTATAATAATATAATAACAAAAGTATATAACAATTATATAATATTGATAGCAAATTATTAACAAATATTTACGAATTAATAAATGTAAAGTACTTGACACCGTGCCCAGCATGAAGCAGTATAGAAATATTTGTTATTACTATAGTGTTTGAAAAACAATAGATCACTAAACTCAGAAAAATATAATAAGTTATATTTATAAATCATGTATTTATAAAATAATAAATTATATTTGTAAAAATAAATTGCCTATACTATTTCCCACTCTGGCTCCCACTTGTTTTGAGGGACTCTCCTGAAATTGCTAGTTTATTTTTTGATGAATTTACATCATCATACAGCTATCCAACAAAGTTTGAAAAAAAAAACTCAAAAGCTTAAAGAAACTGAAGATCAGAAACTCATTCAAGATCACACATTACACAAGGACTTAAACCCAAGTCTGCTGATTCCAAGCCCTGTACTCTATCTATTGCTGCCTCTATTAATTTACTTGTTTAAACCCCTTTCCCCCCATTAAAGTATACCCCTATAGTATTCATTTTACAAGTCTAATGCACTCTGAATTTGGAATTTTTCTTTCTTGGCCTTGAAAGCTTAATAAGAACACAAAAGAGTTTTCAAGTTATCTCGTCAACTTTGTCTGTTGATAGCATTACAATGATGTTGTGAATTCATGGAAGATAAACTGGCAAACTCAGCAGAGTCCCTCAAAGGAACTGAGAGCTGGTCTGCTATTTCAAAGAAATTTAGGACAGATGTGGTTTTTTTTCCCTTCAATGAATTCAGGGAGAAAATGTATTTTATTCCTTGTGAAATACATTGGCTTGTTCGTCTCAGTATGCAGGACTGTCAAAGTTTATAAGTTTGGCACGGTGCTCACATGACCATTCTGTTTTTCTTTAGAAACTTATTAAATCTATATTTTTATGAAAAACAGAACTTATGTGAAGATTTTTTTTCATCTTTTGACATTTACTTGTTGGTTGGTATTTTTAAATCTCTCTGTGTCTTAAAGCAGAAGGGCAAGACAATCAAAAGGCTTAAGTGTTTCCAAAGGTTGTTTAAAAATCAGGAAGCCATTATCAACCATCCTAAGCCCTTCCGTAATGCTTTTCACCTGAAGAGCAACAAAACTTTTTACTAAGGTTAACAAAGTATACTACTACTTCATACCCTCTTGTGGATAAGCTTTTTTCTTTTCTTTTCTTTTTTCTTTTTTTTTAATGAGAAAACTGGGGCACCAAGTCTTGAAATTATTTGCCCCATTTTCCTTGGTTCTTAAACCAGTTCAAAAACAAAAACAATCCCTATCTTCTATTTTAAAATCAATACTAAATATTGGTTCCAAGGCAGAAGAGCAGTAAGGGGTAGGCAATTGGGGTTAAGTGACTTGCCCAGGGTCACATAGCCAGGAAGTGTCTGAGGCCAGATTTGGACCTCCTATCTCCAGTCCTGGCTCTCTATCCATTGAGTTACTCAACTGTCCCTTAAACTAGTATTAAATCCCACATATCCGTATTCTCAGCTCTTTCCTCTGATTACTAAGCCACTAGACATACCCTCAGTGATAACTCATGAGTCACACATCACATATGCAATCTAGTATAATAATAAAAAAAAAAAAACAACAACTGCGTGGCACATGGTAAAGGCTTAACAAATGCTTGTTGACTCGAACGAGACTTGTACCCTAGCTTCCTGCTCTGTCACAACTTTTCCATGAGACGATAGGCAATTCGCTCCATTTCTCTAAATCCATTTTCTCAACTGTAAAAATAAAGGAGTTGAAATTCTAACATTTGATGATTTCATGTTTTGCGATCTTACTTTCTGACTTACTTTTCTGGACTTCTCTGGACTTTCTGATGTGGGACAATTTTTATTTCCTTATTTATTTCATGGAAATAATGATACCTATCTGCTTCCCTCTTTCCCCTTCACCCATAGATATACAAGGATCAAATAAGGCTATATATATATA
>NW_025390321.1:0-3834 GCF_016433145.1 Gracilinanus agilis | reverse complement strand
GGAAGGAAGGAAGGAAGGAAGAAACAAAGAAAGAAACAAAGAAGAGAAGGAAGGAAGAAGAAAGAGAAGGAAGGAAGGAAAAAAGGAAGGAAGCGAAGGAGAGGGAGAAGGAGAAGGAGGAGAGGGAGAGAGAGGGAGAGAAAGATGACCTCCAACTTATGATTCAATCTCACCAAACTGGTTGTACCTTTTTATTTTATTTTCTATATAATAATTATAGTAATTATAAACAATAATACTTCAAGGGTCCATTATTTCATCAGAATGGGATACTCCCTCTGCCAACACAGATTGCATCCGTGCCTTAGCAGATGGTTTAATGAGTTGCTATGGCCAAAAGATCTATCACCTGGTGGCCAACTCCCTGGTAATGAGCCTCTCTGTACTTGGCTAAGTGACAGACTGTGGGTCTGAAATCCAACCTAGCTAATTAAAATAATAGCTCACATTTTCAAATCCTTTATCTCATTTGATCATCATAATAACCCTATAAGGTTGGTTGTACAAATATAATTACTTTTTTACAGATGAGGAAACTGATTCTCAGAGAAGCTAATTGACTTGCCCACAGTCACCCAGGTTTTCTAACTAAGTTCAGAGGCCTACAACAGCTATAGATATTTCTCTACCAGAAACTGAAAAGTAGATAAGGAGAGCACCAAACATTATGCTGAACTCTAGCACTGGGTGATTGAATTTGGAAATATAGCAACAATTCACTTTAGATAAGCCATTAGATAAGCGCGAGCATGCAAGCACATCCACACATGCACATACACACACACACATTTGGAAATGTTTTGGAAAATGGTGATTCTTTTGGCATATATTCCTAATATAAGTTTTTTAAAATAGACACTTTGTCTCTGGTATCAAATGTCCAAACTGCCTTACTTCAGAATGTATATGAGCTGTCTACTTATCCTTAAAAAGACTGTCACCTAAATTCATTCAGTCATCTGAAATAATAGAACATTTCACACTATGCCTAGATCAATGAATCTCAGGTCCAGTTATTTAAGGTTGTTCAGTAACTCCATTCACCTATGATCCTGTCATAATTTAACTCCTCTTGAGTATCCACTGGTCACATGACATTACATGGAACCATGGAACTTTTATTACTGTTTACTAGTTTTTCAATCATATCTAACTTTTCACAACCACATTTGGGGTTTTCTTGGCAAAGATACTGGAGTGGTTTGCCACTTGCTTCTCCAGTTCATTTGACAGATGTGGAAATTGAGGGAAAAGTTAAGTGACTTGCCCAGGGTCACACAGCTAGTAAGTATCTAAGGCCAGATTTGAAATCAGGAAGATGAGTCTTCCTGACCTCAGGCCAGCACACAATCCACTGTGCTACCACAATTCCCCCCAATTGGGCTTTCATTCTCTCTTTTCCTTACCCTCCCTCCCTCCACTACAGATTCACAGATTTAGTGATTAAGAAAAAGAAATGGACCTTAAATATCATCTAATCCAACTCACTATATGGATAAGGGAATTAAGGTCCTAGTAAGCTAAGTGATTTGGTCATATGATGTGAGTGGAAAAGCCAAGATTTGAACCCAGGCTTGCTAATTCTAAATCCCACAATTTTCCCATTGTATCAGCCTGCCTATATTTAGATATTTCCCAAAATTGAATATAAGAATTTTTTAATCTATCAATCTGACTCAAACATCCACCTAGTCTTGCTTCATTAGGAGAGATAAATCAAGAATTGACTAAATGTTATTCAAGACATTATGCAATGGGTAAGGCCACCAGCTGGTGATTGTGGCAGAGAAGGAAAATTAAAAAATGTATAATCTTGCTTGATCCCAAGTGTGGTTAAGTATAGTTTGGTTTGGGGTTTGGGAGTTGTTGGGGTTTTTTTGGGGGAGGTTGACTTTCTCTCTATAAAAATATACTTGCCTTCATTTTATTAGTAAATCTGATTTACAAGTAACTGAATTTCACTCTAAGAAAACAAGTTGAGCCAGTATTTCCAAGGCAGAAATAAACAATTACCTTTAGGAATAGGTAAATTTTCTATCATTAGATCACTGATCTAGACCTGGAAGGGACTTTAAGGGTCATCTATTCACAACTCCTCCTTTTACAGATGAGGAAGCTAAAAATCCAGGGAGACTGAGCAATTTATCCAGCTGCAATACTATTGAATCAGTGGGAAAGCAAGCATTTATTACAATTATTACAATTTATTAAATTATTACAAGGTTACTAGATTACTAGGCACTTTATTACTGGTTACTCTGCAAGACAAAAGACAAAAATGAACCAATTTCTGCCCTCAAAGAGCTTGGGTACTTACCCAAGTAAGTAGATACAAGGAAAGTCCCCTCAGAACTAGGATGACAATATACACAATGACTCCAATAATATAAATAGAAAGAATGCTAAAATGAACCTGAAAGCTATATAATTCTAATAATTAATCTTAGTCCTTGAAAAGAGATAAGGAAAAGAACCTCCTGTCTTTCTTTAGAGACGTAGGAGGACCGTGGGTATGAAATGATGCACACCCTAATCAGGGAAAGTGCTGTGTCAGTTGGTTTTATCTAATTTTTCTTTGTCATAAGAAAAGTCTTACTTTTAGGGGAGGGAAGAAAAAATTAGAAAGGTAATATTTCTGGAAATAATGGCATTTTAAAAACAAAAAGCATCAAGACAGTATCTAATTTTAACTCAGGTGTCAAAAAAGGAGCATTAATATGGTTAAAATAAGGTAAAGCCTTGAACTCTTGAAAAGAAAGGAGTTATACTAATTTATGATGAAAGTGAAACTGAGTCTTATGTTCAAGCTCCATTAGGTACAATAATGAACCCTCCAAAACTCGGCAGAGCATCAGAGAGGAAATATTTTCTTCTTTCAAAGGCCACTTGCCCCCAGGACAAGGAAATCAATGGAAGGACAAACATTGGTTTCTTTGCATCACGAGAAAGAAATAAAGTTCTTGCTCATGTGCTTTTTAAATAAAAAAACAAACATGAAACTAAGGAATACAATGTAATTATACATGTCTTTTATTTCTAAATGTATAAATATTTAAGAAAAAGAAGCATAATGCTACAGAGAGATAAAGAGCAAGAATGAAATAGGGAGAGATGGAAAGAAAGAAAGAGTGGACTAAAGATACAGATAAGTTCTGTAAGGATTAAAAATGATAAAGGCTGATATTGTGAGGAAAAATAATATTTTAATTACCATGGCCATGTTAGTAAAAGTATATAAGACCACGCCTGACTCTTTCAAAAATACCGCCAGTCCATATCTCCTTCCACCTTGTCTGCCTTGTCCCAGAGAGCGTGAGCCTCAGCTCCACCACTAAATTTAAGTCCCTCTCTATGTTGGTTCCCGTTGTTTGACGTCATCATGTCAGAAACCGGAAACCCACTGGATCACAGAAAATGTAGTCTCAAAGTCCCCAACATGTCCACAGGAAGTTTGTAAAATACGTTTAAATGGGACACCCGTGAATTTCAAGTAACACATTTCCCGCTGAAATCTGGCAAAAATAAATTGATCCTTTTTTTCGGTGGATCTGTAAACATAGTCTACTTCTAAATTTCAGGAATTTGGGGATAAAAGAAAAGGATAAAATCTAGCCACATTGACAAAAAGCCAATTTGGGGCAGTCCCCTATTGGCATAAGAGTGTACATTCAAAACAAATGCATTCAACTCATTCAACTCCCCATAATTCAAATCAAATGCACCCCAAAGTTCAATTTTGGATCTTCATGATCCAGTGATGGCTCTTCAGGCATCTCCATGGTACCTTCACCAAACAGGTTCGTTGTCTGGATTCTGGGGAGATGGCAAAATCCT
>NW_025390320.1:0-7959 GCF_016433145.1 Gracilinanus agilis | reverse complement strand
TCTCTCTCTCTCTCTCTCTCTCTCTCTCTCTCTCTCTCTCCCTCTCTAATGCTAACCATCTCCTCAAGGACATAGCTCCTGCTGCATGAAGGCCTGGCCCGTAAATCACCCTCACAAAGAAGCCCCATGCTTCAGTATGTTCAGTGCCAATTGAAAAGAAAAGCCAAATAATTCCCAACATTCCTCTCTAGTGCACTGAGCTCAGACATTCTCATTCTCGGTTATGGCTTGAGCTGCAGGGTGGCTCAGAGCCTATGTTTGTATTTGAATTATGAGTAAGCAAAAAAAAAATCCATCCTTTCCACCCTTGACATGCTCAGTGAGGACCAAAGTAAAAAATCATCCAGCCAGCCTTGCTCAGGGCATCCAGAATAGTGTGCCAAGCATCCTGATAGGGTTGTGATGGGCAACACTGCAGCCTGAGGACCAGGAGATCTGCTCTTGCTTCTTAGGACTACCAATCATTCAAGGTCATCTTGTCCTTCTAGGCCTCAGTTTCCTCCTTTGTAAAAAAAGGATAGGGGGGCAGCTGGGTAGCTCAGTGGATTGAGAGCCAGGCCTAGAGACGGGAGGTCCTAGGTTCAAATCCGGCCTCAGACACTTCCCAGCTGTGTGACCCTGGGCAAGTCACTTGACCCCCATTGCCTACCCTTACCACTCTTCCACCTATAAGTCAATACACAGAAGTTAAGGGTTTAAAATTAAAAAAAAAAAAAAAAAGGATAGATAGATCATGTGGGCAGATTCCATATAATTCTAGCATCCTAAAACCTTTCCCTTGGCCCAGCAGTGCCTATAGGATTTGAAAACAACTGTCTGATTCAGTTAGTTTGATGAGGGAGTGATCAATCACACATAATCAAATCAATACTAACCCACTTCTGTTGCTTACTGCATGTTTAATCTTGGACAAATCATTTAACCGCTTTTGGCCTCAGTTTCCTCGTCTGTAAAATTAAGAGATTTGATTAAATGGCTTCTGAGGTCTCTCCCAATTTGAAGCCTATAATACCATGTGTATGTAAGTATGAGCATCAGTTCCTATTTTCCTTGCTTCTTACATTTGAAAGTTAATCATTTTCATTGAGGAATGAAAGGCTTAGTCTTCTGCTCTTGGGAGCAGACCTACATTGATGGTGGGAGTTTCTTAATGGTCAAGATAGGAAATAATCTCTTCATCTCGAATATACTCCCTCTCCTTTTTATTACTCCAAGTCTACGGGCCTGAATCCGGCCTCCCTCAGGAAACCTTTTCTGCTTATCCCCATCCACAGTGTCCCAGCTCTGAGTATCTGTCCTCTGATCTCACAAAGAACTGAATGCTGGTGTCCTGCACCAGGCACTAATCACACATCACCCGGTGCTATTAGAGATCTCTTTAGAACATGTCATGAGTCCTCTGTGTATTTAAACCCAAAGCTCCTCAGGGACCAAGTCCATGTTTTCATTGGCTTCTAGGTATTGAGCTGGAAGGAACCTTACACTTCCATAGGAATCAGTCATAGTGCTTAAAAAGAGAAGAGTGACTCAGAGAGTTAGAGCTAGCAGAGAACTTCAACATCAACAAATCCAACCCCTTCATTTTACAAATGAGAAAACTGACACTCAGAGACATTAAGTGACTTCTCCAAAGTCATACCTTCCTTGTTTCCCAAGTAAAATTCCTGCCCACCCTCACTGCCTCTGCCCACAGGAAGCCTTCCCCAAACCCCCTTAATGCCAGGACCTTCCCTCTGTTAATTCTCTTCTATTTATCTTGTCTATTGCTTGCTTTATGCATATTTGTTTGCATGTTGTCTCCCCCATTAGACTGAAAGCTCCTTGAGGGTAGAGACCATATTTTGTCCTTTTTTGTATCCCAGCGCTTGGCACAATGCCTTGTATGTAGTGATCACTTAATAAATGTTTATGGGGTTAAATTAAAGTAGCATAATTAGAATTTAAGCCAAATCTCCTAACTCCAAATTCTATATTCTTTCTCTGTCCCGTGTAATTCACCATGCCCTACCACATTATTTTACAAATGAGGAAAAGAAGATCCAGATTTACACAGCTAGGAAATATCAGAGGGAGGTTTTGGTCACAAAGTCTGCCTATCTCCAAGTTCAATACTCCATCCGTTATTCCAGGTTGCCTCTTTTATATTTCTCCAACTCCTCGTCCTCCCTCCTCTCTCCCATCACAGAGGGCTAAACACAGAGTAGATGCTCAGTAAATATTTATAGATTGACTGATTAATTATGGGGATAGGGGCTGGCCTCATCCTCTTCAGAATCAAGAACTTGAAGGTTCTCTTCTCTGCAGCAAAAGAATGGATAGGAGCAGCCTAGATGCCACATCAATTTCTGCCAAAGAGGAGAATTGATGAGGCTGGATCCAGAGGACAGAGGTGTGTGAGGTCAGGGGCAGCCCATGCTGGCTGCCAGCCCATTCCCATCCTTGGCCCAACTGCCACAATTTATTGAGTGACCCCCATGCAGAAATCTCTTCCCTTAATGACATCAATATCACCTCATTGTCCAGCTTCACCCTCATTCCCCCTCTGCCTCTCCCAGATTCAATGAAAAGGAGATTGTTGGAATTTAACCTTAGGAGCACAGGTGAGCAAAAAAGAACACATGGGAGTGTAGAGGGGTAATAGGGTTGGACTCAGAAAAAAATCAGGTTTGAAAGTCAACTTATGACAAAGCTGATATAAGCAACTATATACATAGTTTGAGTGAGGAGCTCTGGAAAGAACCCTGGCTTAATAATATTTCTCTTCACTGCCCAGCTGTGTGACCCTGGGCAAGTCAATTAACCCCCATTGTCCAGCTCTGACCATTCTTCTGCCTTGGAACCAATACACAGTATTGATTCTTTTTTTTTAATTTTTTAATTTTTTTTAAATTTTAATTTTTTTAGAATATTCTTCCAAGGTTACACGATTCATGTCCTTTCCCTCTCCCTCAAACTCCCCTCCCTCCCTGTATCCAATGTGCAATTCCACTGGGTTTTACATATGTCACACAATATTGATTCTAAGAAAGAAGTTAAGGATTTAATATATATATAAGCCAGAAATTCCATTATTAGAATTTTCTTTCTAAGAATCACAGCAGTATGAATTTAGAGTGAGAAGGGACCTTAGACATCCTCTAGTCTAATCTCTTCACTTGGCATTTTCATTTTAGCCATCAACCCATTCAGGAGGGTGTCTAGACATCCTCTTACCTGAGTGTACAAGAGGTCATCAGAAGTATTTACCCCCAGAGAATTCTAGGCTTGGGGGAGAAAACATGGAAGACAAGTTCTCTGTATAATCAAGGACCCACCATGATCTGACATTAAAGGAAATAGACCAACATGAAAGGACCAGTTTCCTTTTGATGATTATACTGAAAATGCCAGATATTTAGGTGACTCTGTGGATAGAACACTGAATCTGGAGTCAGGAAGGACCCGAATTCAAATCTTTCTTACCATCTGTGTGACCTGGACTTTATCTCAGTTTCCTCATTTATAAAATGGGGATAATAATAGCTCTGCCTCCCAATATTGCTATGAGGATCCAGTGAGATATTTCTAAAAAAAACACTTTGCAAACCTTGAGTGCTACTTAAATGTGAACTTTTACTAATAGTAACAATTCAGCCAATGCACTGTCCCCCAAGGGATCTTTGAAGGAGGGTCTGGACAACAACATGCTATAGTATTCTTTTCATACCTATTTTGTACCTTTTATCTATAGGTGTGTGTTGTCTTTCCTGATAGAATATAATCCTATTGAGGATAGGGTTCATTTTATTTGGGGTTTTGTGCCCAGAGCTAGCACAGTGCCAGGCACAAACCAAGCATTTTCTGGAGAAGGTAGCTGAAGCATTGGGAGCGATGGGATAGGAGAGAGAGAGAGAAGGTCATAAGAAGGGGGTGGCAGCAAGTGGAGGGACCTGAGAGGCTGTGGTTAATATTTCCACAAGGTTAATGTGGAAATGTGTTTTACAGGACTTTTCATGTAGAATGCCTAGCATATTGCTTGCCTTCTCAGTGGGTATGGGAAGGACTAGAGGGAGGGAGAGAACCTGGAATTCAAAAACTTGTTAAATGAATATTTAAATTGATTGATTGATTGATTGATTGATTAGAAAGAAATACAAAAATAAATGCCTGCTAATTCATTGTACAGTTAACTTTAGGGTGAGGAAAACCTGGGTGCAAATGCTGCCTCAATCACTCTAGCTGTAAGACCCTGAACAAGTTGCTTCCTCTCTCAGTTCCCCAAAGATTTGGCAAAGAAGGTATTGATCTACTTCAACAGAGGAAGAGAGATTTTGGAGAGACCCAAAATGCACTAAACACTAGCTGAACTGTACTAGAGCTGCACAGATAAAAATCAGCTTGTGGGAATAAGATCCCATCCTGTGTCACTTGTTTGTCCCCTGATTGCTATTGGTAATGATGCTTTGGGATCCCCAGCAGCTGTCAAGTCAACAGGATCCCTGAAATCACACTGATTCAGAGCCCCCTCACTGTCATGGGCTAAGGAGGAAGCTAAATCAATTTCTCATCTTAGCAGCATTGACTGGAGTGTCAATAGCTCTGCCAGAGGGAGGACCCAGGAGCTCCCTGCCTGGTCCTCTGCACCCCAAAAGACAGACTATTCTAAATGGAAAGAACCAAGAGGCCAATGTGTCTGGCCCCCTTCCTTTTAGTTAGGAGAGAGCTAGGCACTAGAGTTTTGGAGGTACCCAGAGTCACATAACTAATTAGTAGAAAAACTAGGATTCAAGCCTAGATCACATAACCCCCAGCCTAGGGTTCTTTCCATAAAAGTCATGCCATTTTCCCAACAAGCTGGATGGATGGAGGCATGGATAGATGGAAAAATGGTGTGGGGGAATAGGGATGAAATTCCTGTGTTCTTTTGTTCTTATACCTGTCATAGCACCTGGCACAGCAATAAGCATACAGTAGGAGCAGAATTTCCCTACATGGTCCTTTAAGAAAGAAAGAAATTAGGGGCAGCTGGGTAGCTTAGTGGACGTAGAGACAGGAGGTCCTAGGTTCAAATCCAACCTCAGACACTTCCCAGCTGTGTGACCCTGGGCAAGTCACTTGACCCCCATGGCCCACCCTTACCACTCTTCCATCTGGGAGCCAATACACAGAAGTTAAGAGTTTAAAATAAATAAATGAATGAATGAAAAAGAATCAACCAAGAGACAATTAACTTTAAAAAAAAAAAAAGAAAGAAAGAAATTATTGTGGATTATCTATGTGGACCAGCAGGACACTGGGGGAACAAACTAACTCTGAAGTCAGAGGACACGGGTTCAGATCTTCCCTTTGACTTTATTACCTGTACAAACCCAAGCAAGTTACTAAAACCTTCCTGGATCTCAGTTTCCTCATCTGTCAAATGAAAAACAGACAGCCTCTGAGGCTCTAGATTTAGATTCCAAGCATGTAAATGTTGTGAAGAAGCCACTCATCGAAATGGAAATATGGCCTAAGGAGGCTCTTGAGCCCCATTGTCTGGGTCACCCAGGACTCACCATCTTAGCTCTGTTCCTCCCACAACTGGGCCCCACAACTACAATAGGCCTGACCCATTTAGCATTCCCAAGGAGCAGAAAGTCTTGGATTTGGGGCTTTACCACATCAAATTAACATTAAGGAAAGTCTCCCAGGAGAATATGATGAAGCATTTTATTAAGTTTTCTCCCTGGTAACAAATCCAAGAGAGCAAAGTCCTTACAGCTGTGAATAATGCACATTGTCTTTCTAATATACAGCCTCATTTATCCTCTGGTAGAAGCCTCCTCCCTAGCTCAAAATGTTTCTGGGTCTTCTCCAGCCCTCTCCTCCTTATCTTATTCAGCACAGTAGATAGAATGCATGACCTGGAGTAAGAAAGACTCATTTCCTTACTGCAGAGACTTACTAGTTGTGTGACCCTGGGCAAGTCACTTAATCCTTACTGCCTCAGTTTCCTTATCTGCAAAATGAGCTGGAGAAGGACATGGCAAGCCACTCCAATACCTTTGCCAAGAAAACTTCAAATGGGGACCTGAAGAGTCAGACACAACTGAAAAATGATTAAACAACAACAAAGTTATCTTCTCTTCTCACTAACCCTAAACCTTGTTCCCTTGGTCACATCCCCTTGAGCCTCCTTCGGTGACTTTCTCCATTAATCCTAACCTCTCTCTCCAGAATTTTTCCTATTTCCCTTTCTATTGGCTCTTTTCCATTTGTCTCTTTTTCTTTCAAGAAAAAAAATAAAAAAGCTTTCTCTTTACCCCCTGACTGACTCATCTTTCTTCTCATACTGGCAAATTTCATAAAAGTAGTCAACACTCAATCATTTTTGTTAAATTTTATCTTCTTTTTATTGATGCCTTTTGCTTTTGCATCCCATCCATTTCCAGAAGTTGCTACAAAGACTTTTGAAAGACAAAAAAAGGTAATTCAGCTAAACTAATACCAACACGTTGAGCATGTCTGACAGCACAAGCAATTTTCCATCCTTCAGTTCCCTACCTCTGCAGTACAAAGGGAGAAAATAGAGCAGTGCATTTTCTCAACTCCTCCTGGATCGGACTTGGTCATTATTTAATTATATCATATTGACTTTGAATTTATTATTGTTTTAATTTCCTTTATTTTAATCATTGGGCAAACGTTTTCCCTGTTCTTATTTCACTGTGAATCCATTCATATAAGCCTTCTCGTGCTTCTCTAGATTCATCACACTCCTCATTTCTTATAGCACAGGAATATTTCATTACATTCATGGACCATAATTGTTTGGCCATTCTTGAATCTATAGGTGCCTACTTTCTTTCCAGTTCTTTGCTGCTGTTAAAAATAATTTTGCTATCAATGTTTTGGTGCATAGAGAACCTTTATTTCTCTCTCTGACTTCCTTGGGATATGTGCAAAGCAAAGAAATATCTTCGTCAAAGGGAAGAGACATTTTGCTGAGCTATTCCCCAATCTATGGAAACATACTCTGTTTCCAATTTTTTTGGTATCACAAAAGATGCTTCTGTGAATATCTGGGGACTGTATTCATCATTTATTCATTACTCTCTTACTCCCCTGCCCCTTATCATCTAGCTCCTAAAACAAACAGTAAAAACCGCTTGCTCTTTGGTCCCCAAGCACCGTGGAAGCCAATAGACTTTTTTTTTTTTTTTTTTTTTTAATTGTGAATCCTTTTAGTAAGAGTTTACACCTCTAGAGGATGAGAAGTGGATCCTGCAAGACACTACCCCATTGGGCAATGCTAGATAATTTGAAAGCTATGATTGGCCCCTGTGAAGAGGGGAAGGGACAAGAAGCCATTATAAAAGCACTGAACTTCTGGGGCTAGAGATTGGCTTCAGGAGTCATCCTGTCCTCTACAGGTTGTCATCTTCAGCTCAAACTGCTTCTTGGAGGGAACTTGGGTGAGTGAATAGCTGGCTTTCCTTTCCTGATTTAATTTTTTTTTTTAACATTTATTAATAATCATTTTTAACATGGTTACATGTTTCATGCTCCTATTTTCCCCTTCACCCCCCGCACTCCCCCCACCCATGGCCGATGCATTTTTCCACTGGTTTTGTCATGTGTCCTTGATCAAGACCAATTTCCCAATTGTTGGTGGTTGCATTGGTGTGGTAGTTTTGAGTCCACACCCTCAATCATGTCCGCCCCGACCCATGCGTTCAAGCAGTTGCTTTTCTTATATGTTTCCTCTCCTGCAGTCCTTCCTCTGAATGTGGGTAACATTCTTTACCATAAATCCCTCAGAATTGTCCTGGGTCATTGCATTGCTGCTGGTACAAGGAGCCCATTACATTCAATTTTACCACAGTATATCAGTCTCTGTGTACAATGTTCTTCTGGCTCTGCTCCTTTCGCTCTGCATCAGTTCCTGGAGGTCTCTCCAGTTCGCCTGGAACTCCTCCAGTTTATTATTCCTTTTAGCAC
>NW_025390319.1:0-5674 GCF_016433145.1 Gracilinanus agilis | reverse complement strand
ATATTATATTATATTATATTATATTATATTATATTATATTATATTATATTACACAAAGAGGAGTGAAAAATCATTATAGAGAGGAGAGAATAAGGGTGGTGATGGGCAATACTTAAACTTTACTCTCATTTTAACTGGCTCAGGGAGAGGAAAACAAGCATGCTCAGGGGGCCTAGAATTCTATCTTACCCTACAGAGAAGTAGAGGGGAATAAATAAGACATGGGAAGAGGGAGGTAATTGGAGGGAGAGGGAAGTGGAAGAGTGACAAAAAGCAAAATACTGGTGAGAAGGAACAGAGTGAAAGGGAATAGAGCAGGGAGGGAAGAGGGGTGGGAAAAATCATGAATGATGGAACCATGGAAAATAAATTAAAAAAATAAAGTATAACCCCCAAAAAAAACTACAGATCAGATCTTATGAACTCAGTGCTAAATTTTTTTTTTAAACCCTAAACTTTTTCTCTTAAACCCTTACCTTCTGTCTTGGAGCCAATACATGGTATTGGCTCCAAGGCAGAAGAGTGGTAAGGGTAGGCAATGGGGGTCAAGTGACTTGCCCAGGGTCACACAGCTGGGAAGTGTCTGAGGTCAGATTTGAACCTAGGACCTCCCGCCTCTAGGCCTGGCTCTCAATCTACTGAGCTACCCACCTGCCCCCATAAACCCTTAACTTCTGTGTATTGGCTCCAAGGCAGAAGAGTGGTCAGGGTGGGCAATGAGGGTCAAATGACTTGCCCAGGGTCACCCAGCTGGGAAGTATCTGAGGCCGGATTTGAACCTAGGACCTCCCATCTCTAGCCCTGACTCTCAATCCACTGAGCTACCCAGCTGCCCCTGTGCTAAATTTTGTAACAACAAATTGTAGCAAAATGAGCCCATGTTAATTAAATCACCAGCATTTTGAAGGTATAAAGATTAAATGGTGTATTCTATGCCACTACATGTCATTTATTTTGTTCTGCCCCACTTCAAGTACAGATCAGAGGTACAACTTAAGCATTACTCTTCTTGCCTGGGCAGCCAGCTTCCTCTTCCTTCTCCCAGCTGTCCCTCCACATGTATGAATATGTTTGTATGCCATATATAAACACAGCTACCTACACACAGACACATGTCTGCTTGTACAAATATAAATATGTGTCTGTGTGCCATAAATGTACGTTTATTGTATGTATAGCACATTGGGCATAAAGAAACTCATACAAAGAGAAAGGCCACCTGATGCCAACAGAGAGCTGACTTCAAAGACTGAGTCCATGATTCAAGCTGGGTCTCTGACATTTATTGGCCTTGTGATCAGAGCTAGTCATTTATTTCAAGGTCTGGGCAGAGCAGACAGGACCAACCTTCATGGTGAAAACCGGTCTCATGACTTGGATGCACATATCAGACCCATAGGTGCAAGTCTATTGATAGCAACCTGCTAAAACAAAGGCATTAAATCACTGAAATCATGTGCCCACATGATGATGTTTGAGGCCCAAGATGGCCAGAGATGTGGCTCTGATCCCAAGAGTTCTGGCAAGAATATGTACATCTAAATGGCGGCTTTCTCCTCTCCTCTTATGAAGCATCTCTAGTGCCTCAAACCAAGGAGAGAGATAGAGAAATTTAGCACCAAGAACCCTGGCATGAGACTACATTGAAGCAGTGCCCTATTTTGCCCACAGTGGGACCCTGCGCCAATGATTTAATGTTTCTGGTCCCCAGTTTCCTCATCTGTAAAATGAAATAATTTGGCTTGATGTTCTCAAAGGACCTCGTCAGCTCCAGATCTCTGCCCCCACAAAGCTGTGCTGGACCCCTCTAAAAAATGAACCATTCCAGTGACCGATGACAATGGCTGGAAGCGATTACTTCTAACCTAGTTCTTCCAGCCTATTCTTCCATGTTTAAATATTCAGATCCAAAGGAAACAGACACTCTAGTCCCTGGGTAGGAGGACAGTGAGTGTTGGAGGAGGGGAGATGGGGGAAGGGATGAAGGTTTAGTCATTCCCTTGGATTTCTCTGATCCCTTACATTGTTCTCCTTGGACTCTTATAGCGTGTTCCCCTCAAGGTCTCTGGAGCTACCAAAAAATCAGATCTGCTTTAGTGAGAGAATACATTTCTTTGAGATCAGTCTTATCAAAACATGCTGGTGTGGCAAGGCGTCTCTCACTGTCTGCCAGAGTCCTTGTTCTTTTGGGCACCTAATCCTGAGGGAATTCCCATGCCTTAGTCCATGTTCATCTTTTTTTCATTCTAATTGTCTTGGGCACTGACAGTAATTGTCCACTGAGGACTTTGGACCAGATTATGTCAAAGTCTCCAATCTCCAGGTTTCTTTTGTTCTGTATAATTCCCCAGTTCCTTTGCTCCAGGTGGGAAAACTTTGGTTTTTCCTCTTTTAAAAAAAGACCATCATTTACTTTCAGAGTTTTCAGAAAGTATTTTGCTTTTCGTTTTCCTTTTTAACATCTGATTGCAGATCAAAGCAGGCCATCTTCGGCTTCACTTCCTTTTTGAGTTTGTTGTTGTTGTTGTTGTTGTTGTTGTTGTTGTTGTTGTTGTTGTTGTTGTTGTTGTATGTANTTGTTGTTGTTGTTGTTGTTGTTGTTGTTGTTGTTGTTGTTGTTGTTGTTGTATGTATGTATGATATGTGTCTTCTATTGGGACATGAGCAATATGGAAATATGTATTGCATGGAAATAGGGGTATAATCTATAGCAGACTATTTACTGCCTCGGGAAGGCCATGAGAGAGAAAATCTGAATCCTCAAATATCAGAAAACAATCATTAAAAATTATTTCTACATGTAACTGAATATATATATATATATGGTAATGGAATGCATTATATACATTTATATTTTTAAATCTTCTTTCTGTGACATTAGCAACAAGTTAACAGAAGCTTTTGAACATGGAATTGCTTTGCTGTGCATAATCACATTCAATGTACCAGCCAACTGAATAGTTTCCTGCCCACACATATCACTGTTTCCCTAAGAAAGGGCTTCAGATCTCTATTTGTCCACTATTTGACTCACTAGGGGTCCTTCACCTTGGTCTTTCTACTGAAGGGTCACAAGGCCCATAGAAGTGTCCACACTGACTCAGCCTTAAATGGGAATGGACCATGGCTTAGACCAGTGATAGCGATCCTTTTAGAGGGGTGGGTGATGTGAGCAAGGTGCTCGGGCACCTGTAGAGAGGGGAAAGGGAATGGCACCACCCTGTGTCTGGCTGGCTTTCTGGTAACAAACTCTGGTGAACTCTGTGTGGGGGTGAGGGCGTGAGTGCCCAAAGAGAGGGCTCTGAGTGCCCCCTCTGGCATGTGTGCCAGAGGTTTGCCACCACAGGCTTAGACTGTTATTTGATTTCCTAAATGAGGATACCAAGACCCAGAGACTCATGCAGGTCTCAGGGCTAGTGAGGGTCTCAAGTAGAATTCCAACTCGGGTTTTTTGAATCTGTTATCCACTCATCGAGACTGTCACAGCACACAGGGGGCACTTATCTGGGAAATGTCTTGTTGACTTCTTGAACATAGTATTTTAGAGTTGGATTGAACCATGAAATTTTAAAGATCTGGAAACGGGTTCAAGCCAGAGAAGGGCTTGGCCAGGGCCACACAGTAAGAAGCAGAGTTCGATCTGGATGCTGGGTGCTACCTTCTGAGGCTTCTAATATTGTCATTCGTGATTTCAGTCTTGAGGGACATCTCTGCTAGCTTAGAGATGCCTTGCCACACCAGCATGTTTTGATAAGACTGATCTCAAAGAAATGTATTCTCTCACTAAAGCAGATCTGATTTCTGGCAGCTCCAGAGACCTTGAGGGGAACACGCTATAAGAGTCCAAGGTGAACACATTCTCTCCCAAATCTTTCAACATCCTGTCCTTCAACTGTCTTCATCCTGTTCTTAACCTCTCATGTATGGAAAGTGGCTAAAGAGCCCCACCCAATAGGCTTCCTGGCCTCCTGGCCTCCTATCCCACAGAGACTGTATAAAATAGTCAGTAACCATTATTAAGCATCTACTCCGTGCCAGGCACAGTACTAAGTGGGAACGATGTCAAAAGGGGCAAAAGGCAGTGCTATGTGGGCACTTCCCTTCATTTACCACCTGGCTAGGTTAATGAAATGGTTTTATCTTCTAGCCTTGTCTCCTGATTTATTGACTTCCAGAAAAAGGGTCCAAGGTGAGAGGAATTGCCTTCTGAGAGGACCCCACTTCTGAGAGGGTGAGGAATTTCCCAACATACCCCACCTCCCGCATTGATGAACCAGGCTGCTTGGCCCCAAGCATTGAGGCTTAGGGAGTGTTAGTCCTGCCGGAGCTGCTGCAGAACTTAAACAGGAGGCCAGATGTGACCTTGACCCCGTGACAATCCTCCAGAAGCCTTTGCTCTACATAAAAGTAGAAACAAGCCCGAAAAAGCTTAGAAGGAAAAGTATTTTTAACTGGGTAATTGACTTTCAGAGCAGCTGCTGGACCCAGGATATTTCTAACCACCCCCCTCCCTCTTCCCCCCGGCTCTCATAATCAGACAACTGGCTCCTCAGTTTATATGAAGGACTAGTCAAAGGAAGGGAGGCATTTTAGTCCGCCACAGAAAAGTTTAAATGCTGATTCTGACACTCCTTGCATGACCTTGCCTGAGCCTATACAGAATTAGGGTCAGGGGCATTTAGCACCATGACTAGGAGGATAGAGCCCTAGGACTAGTCAGGAACTCCTGAGTTCAAATGTGGCAACAGCCACTTACCAGCTGTTCCACCCAAATAAGTCATTAAAAAAAAAAAAAACTCTGCTTGCCTCAGTTTCCTCAATTGTGAAATGAGATTATGCTACACGTGATCTCAGGTCACTTTATGGTTCTAAATTGGTGGCATCTCCCGCCTCAGTTTCCTCATTTGTAAAATGAAAGGGTTGACTACACAGGTTCTTTGGTCCATTCCACCTCTAGATCCAGGATCCTGTGAAAATTCACCTTCTTTCAGGTATCCAGACACAGCTTCTAGAGAGAAGAAAACACAAGTAAACCTTTGGAGGGTCTCCCAACAAAATGCAAATATTTGGGGCAGCTATATGCCTCAGTGGATAGAGAGTCAGGCCTGGAAATGGGATGTCCTGGGTTCAAATCTGGCTCAGACACTTCATACCTGTGTGATCCAGCGCAAGTCACTTAACTCCAATTGCCTAACCCTTACTGCTCTTCTGCCTTGGAACTGACACTGGGTATCAATTCTAAGAAAGAAGGCAAGTTTTTATTTTTTTTTCCTTTTAACGTAAACATTTTTCTTTAAGGTTTCTTAAGAGCCTCCCAGAAGAAGGCCTGGGTCAGAGCCAGGAGAAAGACTCCTGGTTACCTAAATGGATGAATGGGCATCAATGTGACCTTCTTAATTATTTTGCCTTGGGCGTTTTGCCTTTGGGCATGAACCTGGCTTCTGTATCTGTTATTAAAATTAAGAGGCTTGAACCCTCAAAGCACTCATATTAACATTAATCTTGTACTTCATTTATTTTTCTATTCCACCATCTGGTCTGATTGTTTTCCTTCCTTTTCTCTTCTCTTCTCTTCTCTTCTCTTCTCTTCTCTTCTCTTCTCTTCTCTTCTCTTCTCTTCTCTTCTCTTCTCTTCTCTTCTCTTCTCTTCTCTTCTCTTCTCTTCTCTTCTCTT
>NW_025390318.1:0-11388 GCF_016433145.1 Gracilinanus agilis | reverse complement strand
TCGCCAGGGCCTGATGGATTCACAAGTGAATTCTATCAGACATTCAAAGAGCAACTAATCCCAATACTATACAAATTATTTGATATGATAAGCAAAGAAGGAGTCCTACCAAATTCCTTTTATGACACAAATATGGTACTGATTCCAAAGCCAGGGAGATCAAAAACAGAGAAAGAAAACTATAGACCAATCTCCCTAATGAACATAGATGCAAAAATCTTAAATAGAATACTAGCAAAGAGACTCCAGCAAGTAATTAAGAAGATCATTTACCGCGATCAGGTGGGATTTATACCAGGAATGCAAGGTTGGTTCAACATTAGGAAAACCATCCACATAATTGACCATATCAACAGTCTAACAAACAAAAATCACATGATTATCTCAATAGATGCTGAAAAAGTCTTTGACAAAATACAGCATCCATTCCTATTGAAAACACTGAAAGTATAGGAATAGAAGGACCTTTCCTAAAAATAATAAACAGTATATACCTAAAACCATCAACAAACATCATATGCAATGGGGATAAATTAGAAGCCTTCCCAATAAGATCAGGAGTGAAACAAGGATGCCCATTATCACCTCTATTATTTAACATTGTACTAGAAACACTAGCAGTTGCAATTAGAGAAGAAAAAGAAATTGAAGGTATCAAAGTGGTCAAGGAGAAAACTAAGCTATCACTCTTTGCAGATGATATGATGGTCTACTTAAAAAATCCTAGAGAATCAACTAAGAAGCTTGTAGAAATAATCAACAACTTTAGCAAAGTTGCAGGATACAAAATAAATGCACATAAATCATCAGCATTTCTATACATCTCCAACACACTAGAGCAGCAAGAAGTAGAAAGAGAAACACCATTTAAAATCACCCTAGACAATATGAAATACTTAGGAATCTACCTACCAAAACAAACACAGCAATTATATGAAAACAACTACAAAACACTTTCCAAACAAATAAAACTGGATTTAAACAATTGGAAAGCCATTGATTGCTAATGGGTAGGTTGAGCTAACATAATAAAAATGACAATTCTACCCAAATTAATTTACCTATTTAGTGCCATACCTATCAAGCTACCAAAAAACTTCTTTACTGAATTAGAAAAAAACTATAACAAATTTCATTTGGAATAACAAAAGATTAAGAATATCAAGGGAAATAATGAAAAACAATGTGAAGGAAGGGGGCCTAGCAGTACCAGATATTAAACTATACTATAAAGCAGCAGTCATCAAAACAATATGGTACTGGCTAAGAGATAGAGAGGAGGATCAATGGAATAGACTTGGAATAAATGACATCAGCAAGACAGTGTATGATAAACCCAAAGAGCCCAACTTTTGGGACATGAATCCACTATTTGACAAAAACTGCTGGGAAATTTGGAAAACAATATGGGAGAGATTAGGTCTAGATCAACATCTCACACCCTACAGCAAGATAAACTCAGAATGGGTGAAGGACTTGAATATAAAGAGTGAAACTATAAACAAGTTAAGTGAACACAGAATAGTATACTTGTCAGATCTCTGGGAAAGGAAAGACTTTAAAACCAAGCAAGAGTTAGAGAAAATCACAAAATGTAAATTAAATACTTTTGATTATATTAAACTAAAAAACTTTTGTACAAACAAAAACAATGTAGCCAAAATCAGAAGAGAAACAACAAATTGGGAAAAAATCTTTATAACGAAAAACTCTGACAGGGGTCTAATTACTCAAATATACAAGGAGTTAAAGCAATTGTATAAAAAATCAAGCCATTCCCCAATTGATAAATGGGCAAGAGACATGAATAGGCAATTTTCAGGTAAAGAAATCAAAAGTATCAATAAGCACATGAGAAAGTGTTCCAAAGCTCTAATAATTAGAGAAATACAAATCAAAACAACTCTGAGGTATCACCTCACACCTAGCAGATTGGCTAAAATGAAAGAAGGGGAGAGTAATGAATGCTGGAGGGGATGTGGCAAAATTGGGACATTAATGCATTGCTGGTGGAGCTGTGAACTGATCCAGCCATTCTGGCTGGCAATTTGGAACCATGCTCAAAGGGCTATAAAAGAATGCCTGCCCTTTGATCCAGCCATACCATTGCTGGGTGTGTACCCCAAAGAGATCATAGATAAACAGACTTGTATGAAAATATTTATAGCTGCGCTTTTTGTGGTGGCAACAAACTGGAAAAGGAGGGTATGTCCTTCAATTGGGGAATGGCTGAACAAACTGTGGTATATGCGGGTGATGGAATACTATTGTGCTAAAAGGAATAATAAACTGGAGGAGTTCCAGGCAAACTGGAGAGACCTCTGGGAACTGATGCAGAGCAAAAAGAGCAGAGCCAGAAGAACATTGTACACAGAGACTGATATACTGTGGTAAAATTGAATGTATTGGACCCCTGTACCAGCAGCAATACAATGACCCAGGACAATTCCGAGGGATTTATGGTAAAGATGCTACCCACACTCAGAGGAAGGACTGCAGGAGAGGAAACATATAAGAAAAATAACTGCTTGAACGCATGGGTCGGGGTGGACGTGATTGAGGGTGTGGACTCGAAACTACCACACCAATGCAACTACCAACAATTTGGAAATTGGTCTTGATCAAGGACACATGACAAAACTAGTGGAAATGCTCATTGGCCATGGGTGGGGGGAGTGCGGGGGTGGGGGGGTGAAGGGGATAGGAGGAGCATGAATCAGGTAACCATGTTAAAAATGTATATTAATAAATGTTAAAAAAAATCTATTGGGTCACTTAAGTCATCACTCAACAAACATCTATTTAAGTACTTACTATGTGCCAGGCACAATCGGGGCTATAAAGAGAGACAAATATGTAGTCTTTATTCTCAAGGGAGACAACATGCAAACACTATACAACATAGATTTATATAATATAAATGAGGGGTAATCTCAAAAGGAAGGTATTCTCAGAAAGGGAGTTTGAGAATGGTTTCTTGTAGAAGGCAGGATTTCAGCTAATTCTTCAAGGAAAGCAGGAGGCAGAAATGAAGGGAGGGAATGTGGAATAGCCAGTAAGAAGGAATGGAAGCAGGAGACAGAGTATTTTTTAGGTCCTTATATCTTCTTTCTTTATATTATTTTACCTGACAATCTCATCATCTCCCAAGGTCATCTCTATGCAAATGACTTCTAAGTAAACTTGTTCATTCCTAATTTCATTTCTGACCTCTGATTCACGTCTCCAACTGGTTTTTAGGTATCTTGAAATGTATGACTCAAAGGCATCTCAAATATATCATATCCAAAACTGAACTCATGAGCTTCCCCCCCCCATATCTTCTCTTCTTAACTTCCTTATTACTATTAAGTATATCTCCGTCCAGTCACCCAGGATCTTAACGTAGGCTCCATCCTTGATTCCTCACTCTCCCTCACTTCCCCTATCCAATCAGCATGAATACATGGAATATAGAGATACCACTATTACAACAGGTCAGGTATAATATAATAAGGACCCACACCAGGGTGGTGACAATGTGAATACAGAAAAGAGAACATAGATGAGAGAAGTTTAAAGGTATACATGAGGAAACTTGGCAACATATTGACTAGATATCATGAGCTTAAATTAAGTTAAGAATGACAATGAGGTTGGAAGACTGCATAAATAGGAGGCTAGTGGTAACTTAGAAGTAAAAAGGAAGTTTGAGAGAAAGGAGGGTTTTACAGAAAAGATAATGTTAAGTTTGACCATGTTGAATTCGAGATGTCGACCAGACATCCAGTTTGAGATGTCCAATCAGCAATCTATGATGCAAGACTAGACATAAGGGGGGGGAAATAGTTCTTGATAAATAGTTCTGAGAATCATCTGCATAGAGGTGACAATTAAACCCATGGGAGCTGATGAAACTACTAAATGATGTGGTGTTGAAAAATAGAAAATGAATGCCAAGAATAGAGCCTGGGGGAATGCCCATAGTTGGTAGGTGTGAACTGGAGGAAGATTCTTCTAAAAAGATTAAGGAGGAATGGTTAGTTCAGTAGGAAGAAAAGAAGGAAATACCAAGGGAGAAGAAAATATTCAAGAGAAAAGTGTGATCATCAGTGTTAAAGGCCTCAGAGAGGACAAGAAAGATGAAAACAGATTATAGATCATTGAATTGGGA
This sequence comes from Gracilinanus agilis, assembly GCF_016433145.1. Classification (NCBI taxonomy): domain Eukaryota; kingdom Metazoa; phylum Chordata; class Mammalia; order Didelphimorphia; family Didelphidae; genus Gracilinanus; species Gracilinanus agilis. Next base: position 7,235 of record NW_025390318.1, on the reverse strand, counting down.
AATTAATAAATAACTGAAAACTTTGATAACTTTAGAGAAAGCAATTTTAATTAAATAAAGTCAGAATCCATACCATAGAGTGAATGAGAAGAGAGTAAATGAAGGTACTTTTATGATTAAAATAAATATAGATGGATATTAAAAGAAGTATGAATATTTTAATTAAGGCCATGTTGGTAAAATAACACAGTACCAATCACAGATGGATTTCCCAACATGGTTAGCCATAAAAGGAAGGAGAAATATGAGAAATATCGGGCAGTAGTTACCAAGCATTATTATATCAAATAAAGGTTTTTTTCAGTATGAAGAAATGCAAATGTGTTTATCATAAGCAGAGAAAAAAACAATATATTAGGATTAGTAAAATTAATGAGAGTTTGAGAATGATAAAAATGACAACTCTAGGAAGGGAAAGGGCATGAAATGACATACCTGAAGAGTGATTTGCCTTAGCAATCAGGACTACTTTTTCATGCGAGATAAGAATGAAGGAAGATATGGGGGGGGGGGGGAGACATAATGAAGAAGGGAGAAGTCAGATCTCTCAGCTAAAAAAATTCTTGACCTCAAGGAGCCTACCTTGTAATTGGGAACCTAGCACATGAAAGGAAATTGAAAAGGGAGTTGGGAAGTAGGTTCTTTGGCAGGATAGAGAAATCTAGTGTGTCAGGAGCCAAGTGAAGGTGCAAGCCTGAGTATTTGTGAGTATGATAAGAATTCACCAATTAGAAGAGGAACTCACAGTGATGAAGGAATGTTCTACAATGAGGTCACCAAAGCCTGCATAAAATTTTGTTGGACACAGTTAACATAGTTTCTTGCTCTATTGAGCAGTCCTTTAAAAGACATGAATGTAGTAAACAATGGAAGTAATCTAAGATTGAAGCTTAGTCAAGCATGATTGGCAAGAGCCTAAGAGAATAAAAGACTCAAGAATAGAGAACAGTATAGAACTGGTTCACTACAGATGGAGACAGGGAAGAGAAAATATTGTCAATACAATGGTGAGCTAAAAAAATGATAGATGAAGGGATTAAGGTCACAGTGAGAACTAAGAATAGTGAATTAGTGGTTGAAAGACTCAGGGAGAAGTGGTGATGTCACGATGGTGATATCTCCTTGTGTAACTGAGGTGGAATAGAGAAGTAGGGCATTGAAAATGAATAAGTTGAGGATCTGGAAAGTTAGGATATGGATAATATCAATATGTACATTGAAGTCCCCTTGTATGATGGCAGAAGTTGGGAGGGAAAAGTTTAGTCTCACTTCTACCACTAAATGTCTCTAGTCCTTATTCTCCTTATTTGGAATATAAGGAATTTGAACTTGATGACCTCTGAGGGAAATCTCAGTTCTCAATCAATGATTCTAATAAGCCTCTTTTATGTGAAAAGTTCTGGGGAATGGTAGACTTGAGAAGGGAAATTCTGGGATTTTTTTCCCCTTTTTTTCCTCTACATCAAGACCTAGTAATAGTTCAGCCACAACAAAATATGGAACTCTCTAATCCCAAATGCACACTTGGAACTCTGAGACCCTAAGAAAAGTGAGAATAGAGTGAAAAAGAGAAGCAGAACAGCAGCATCCTGCCCTTGATTCCATCAATTACATACAAGCATCAACTTTACCTGACTTGATATAGTCAGGGTTTGGATTTTTTTTTAATCTAATGACAAATACATTTATTTGTTCAAGGACAAAAAAACCCACCATGCTTGTTTCCTCTTGTAAGTACAAAATGCAGGGGAAAATGAGTATTGACCAAACAGTAAATAATAAAAGGAATATGGTATCCTATGTTGTCAGTGTTTAAAAGCAAAAACTTTGCTTCATACCTCCCCATCTCCTATTTAAGTAAAAGGAAAACCTCTATCAATAAATTGCCTTCAGGGTAAATTCTGGAATTTGTCATTTCTGCTGCAATGAAGTTATAATGTCATTATAACAAAATAAGCATGACCTTATCTGAGTACAACATGCCACCAAATGTTATGACGAATAGCATAGATGTTGTGATTATTGATAATGAAAGTAGTTTTTCCTTAATACTAAAATATAATTGTGAACCAAGAAATATCATTTGAAAGGCTGAGCTTTCTCTAGCACTGCCAGTGTAAAGAGTAAGTTGAGAATGTGGAAGACTAAGAATGATGGAGAAGAGGGAGAAAGGGAAAAACAACCCAAGATGACCAGTTGTAGAAGGGTAGGCTATTAGTTTTAGACCCAGAAGAGACCTTAGAAATTACCTAATCATAGGAACATTGGATCATAGATTCAGAGATAAAAGGGATTTTAGAAGCTATCGAGTCAAAATCCTCATTTTACAGATGACAAAACAGGAACAAAGAGGTTAAGTGAGTGTCTGAGTTAGGATATGAGCCTGTATATTCCCAATACCAAATCCAATTGTCTCTCTATTATACCATATTGCCCCCTTCCACCCCTTATTTTTACAGCACACACTAAGAGGAAGGAAGGTTAATTGATTTGCTTGAGAATTTGAACTCAGGCCCTTTGACTCTAAATCATGATGCCCTTTAAAATCACAAAACAAAAGGAATCATTCCTCATCATCACTCAAGCAGACTGATAGAGATTAAAATCTGCCAAGTATGTTTCTGATGAAAGAGGAACCATTTTCAAAATATTACACATAATTTAAAATTATACTGATAGCAAGATATGCAATGGAAATATTACATATTTAGTCAGACTCTGTTAATGTTTTTCTTAATTTTATTGAGCTGCTTTGATTTTTTCTTTTAAAAATTCTTCGTTTCAAAGGATATCTTTATAGGGAGGGATAGATGGAAACAAATGTGGTATAAACATTTTAAAATATTATTGAAGTAAAAAAACAAGAATATTTTACAGTATTTTTAAAAGAGATTACTTTAGTCTGCTGCTTTAATAATATCTGTACATATATCTAAGCCAAAAATGCAGGGTTTCCATTAAAATATCATCATTAGGTATTTTTTCATGATATCATAATAATGAGATGGATTTTGTCCAAAGTTATATCAATGAAGCAAAACCTGTCAGGTCCACATATTGTCCAACCAGTCTAAATATTTTTGAAGAGACTTCAGATAACTAGAAATGTGTCCAGGTAAGTGTGTGGGGATATTCCCGAAATTCTTATAATGTATAGGAACTTCACTCTTCATCATTGAAAAGAATCCCAGATTATTCAAAATATTAAAGTAAAAAATGTTAACTACATTTTTAGCTTAGTAACTGGGTTACCCCTTGACCATAAAATAAAGTGAAAAGATTGGAAAAATCTAGACAAAGAAAAGAAAAAAATAGCATTTTGTGGTACACTATATTAATCAAAAGAGATTGCTCTCCCCTCCTTTGTTTGAGGTATTTTGGAATGTTTGGGATTTTCTTTCAGATAACTATCTTTATGAAATACATCAGGGCATGAAGGGACATGTAGTCAATAACCCAGAATAATCCAGTGTCACACTTGGAAAGAGACATAGATATCAAAGACCTTACTTCAAATCCCAAAACTGACTGATAGTCTTGTGTTAGTTAGTTTAGTATAACCTTGGGGAAGTCAATTTAACTCCAGTATACCTCTTTCAGCCAGGCCAAAAAACAAAACAAACAAACAAAAAAACCCAGCATCCTCATGCAGAAGGGTATCCTTCCTAGCTCACTTTGCTGCTCTCCTCTCCTTTGTACAAGGTGTTTAGGGATTATTGGAGTTTGTATTTCAGAGTTTCACCTTATGGAAGAACATATCAGGGTTTGAAGAGCCATGCAAATGATAACTCTGAATCATCCAATGTGTGATAATTGTAATGAATTACGTGGAAAAAAGTGACGGTATATTGCATTCCAGTATTGTAGGTTCTTCTCATCTTATTAATGTGTTTATATTATGCACATCTCCTTTCTCATCTATTATAACTGAAATTGTATCCAGGTGATTAAAGGAAATTTCAAGAGAGCAAGGATTATGTCTTTATTGGATTAAACAACCTTCTCTTCAAGTACCTCATATAGAAATAAGGTCCTCATAGAGAACATCAGATACTGATGGTGATAAAGAGTATTATTATGATTATAAAGCATTTATTAGGCATCTCACTGCCTATGTACTTGCACAAGGAGGATTACACTGAGCAGTGTTCTGATCTCCCAGAGCTTAAAACTTAAGGCAGGAACTTTAAGCGGAAAAAAAAAACAAAACATATTATGGGTTCCTATAAAGACCAAATGTATATTGTAGCTGAATAATATTTCACAAGACTCTCTGGCATCTGTGGACTTGAAAGAGGTAAATGAATCTGAATTAAGTAAAGAAGAAAAGGAGAAAAGTAAAGAAGAAGAAGAAGGAAGAATGGCAAAATCTGAGTCAAGAAGAATTCCGGTGATGATCTCATTAATCTTGACTTAAAATTCCCTCTACAACAGTTGAAAAGATCTAGGGTGGAATAGAAACTGCCTTTTGAGATAATTCATTTCATTTTGGGATAACTCCATATGTAACTTCATTATGTCGATCCCAAGTTTAGTTTTATTTTTGCAGTTTCCACCCATTTTTCCTATTTCTGTCCTCTGGAGTTAAGCAGAACAAATCCAGTCTCTCTTCTACATGATAACTTTGCAAGAAGTTGAAGAAAACTGTCATGTTTCCCTCATGTATTCTCTTCTTTAGGCAAAAGATTAAATTATAGAATTATAGGTTTAGAGCATAGTGCCTATGTACAGTGTCTGTTTTGAATTCAGGGAAGTGCTATTTGAAAGTGTCTAGCAGACTTACTATGGACACGTGGGGGCTATGAGACTACATTTTCCATGATTCCAATGGTTTTCTGGTTTCTGGTTTGGGGGCATGGGGACATCAGACATCCCCACGCATAGGGCAGCTTAAATTCGGAGGAGGGCCTAGAGAAAGGCCTCTTGGTTTCCTGAGTGGCTGGCTGGCATAAGAGAGAGAGAGGATGGGCACTGGCAGTAAATTTAAAAGATAGTCAAGCGCAATTATATATATTTCACCAACAAGGCCATGGCTATAAAAATATTAATTTCTCTTATTTTATCAGTCTTTATCATTTTTAATCATAACAACAGTAGGTATTTAATACATGTTTATTGACTGATTTTCTACTCTCCATGTTACTATAAGAAGTACCTTTAAATAGTTCTCATATAGAATGATCTCTAGGCCCTTCCCCATCCTGTATACTCTTTTTTGTACGTTCTCCAACTGATCAATGCCTTTCCTAAAAAGTAACAACAAAAACTGAAGACAATATTCCTGAAGTGATTCAACTAAGACAGACTAGCAAGACCAGCAATTCTCCAATCCTTGACACCATGACATGATTAATTAGTGCTCAGATTTCATTACTTCTGTGACTGTTAGATCACTGTATTGACTCGTTCTCATAGGGAGAAGAAAGTATGGGCCTACAGCTGAGGAAAAGGAAAAACGTAGTACTATTAAATCAAGACAACATATAAGAAAGAATAGGAGTATTTATAGGAAAGGGAAGCTACTTTGATTTTTCTTTTAATTGGGAATAAGGAACTATCCAAATTGACGATAAGTAACTCATGTTAGGGGTCATATTGTAGGTTTCTTCTATTTTGACACTAGATGATAAATATTAACTGTATTTGTCATGGAATATTTAGCACAACATTGTGAGACATGAAATAACTCGAAAAGCGTAGGTGGGATCCTGTGAAAATGATGCTAAATGAATGTTTAGAAAGCAGAAAGTAGCAGTAGAATTGTTGTACATGTGTTTTATTATTAAATGAGCTGCTCTCCTAAATTGGGAAAGACTAAAATAATCAGGGTTGTGAACCATCTCTAGATACCTCCTGCATAGTCCTGAGGCTAAAACCGTAGAGATCAAAAGTATTCTTTATTACCACATATCTGTGCCAATTAGCAGTGACAGAGAGGCCCAAGAGCTAAGAAAGTTAAAACAGGTTGGAAAGCAAGAAATCAAGACAAATTCTGAAACACAACACATGACACTAGTGTTATAATCATAGCATTGTCACATTTTTTTTAAACCAGAAAGGACCTTAAATGTAACATAGGTCAAAATTATCTCATTTTATAGGTGCGGAAATAATCCCAGAAAAATTAAGTTATTGTCCAAAGGCATGAAAGTAGTTAAGGGACAGATTTGCGATTGAAATCTAAGCTGTTTCACTCCAAATCCAATGATATTTCCACAATTCGGACTGCTGAAAGAGAAATAATAGGTGGAAACTTTAAAGACTTCAAGTTTCTCTTGCTTCTAAAGATAGTCTCCTAACAATCCAAAGGTTTCCAAAGTAGAACAAGATTCAAGCAGTGGATGTCCCTAAGTAGAAGTCAGCAAGTAAAGCAAAATGATGACTTCTCTGGTGTGGTATAGGAATGATTCTCAGATATGAATTGGAGAGAATGGTTGTTTCCAACTTGGTGATTCCTTCTTATATAATAACATTATTCAGTCTGAAAATGTAAATGTGCCAATGTTCAGGTGAGGAAATGGTGAGAAACCCAAGTCAGGTCTATACAGCTGGTTTTAGGACTGATGTCCACAACTGATTTGCCTGGGATGGTACTTTTGATGTGTGTTTTTGCTTCTAGGTTCATAGTTTAAAAAGTTTATATACATAAAACAGAAACAGGAGGAAAGACAGAGAAGCTTAAGGTTAAGAAAAAAGATGTGACAACATCATTGTAAGCCTTGAATCCAATATCACTGTCTTTAGAGATTCAAAGGAGAATGAGGAAAAGCTTTCTGAAGGAAATGTAACTCAAAAGAGCTTTCATAAAAGAAGGTGTGGGCTTACTTAAGGGGCATAAGCAGATAGTTTTACATACATACATTGCAAAGGAACAAGATGAAAGGGGGAGTCTGAAAGAAGAGAACAAAAGGAAAATGGATTTTCTAGATAAAAAAGAGATTAAGACGTGCATAAGAGGATTTTAGAGAAGATAGCATCCTCAAATCATATTTATTATGTAGTTTGAGAGAAAGGTTAAAGGAATGGTGTTTATTTAGATTGAAGAGAGGAATCAGGAGTTAAATAATTATTGCTTTCAAGTACATGAAAGGGAAGCTGACCAGATATGCTCTAAGTCTAAAGCTTAACATGAGGAGACAGGATTAACTGCAAAGGTGGAAGGGAGGAGGAAGGAAAGGAAAGGAAAGGAAAGGAAAGGAAAGGAAAGGAAAGGAAAGGAAAGGAAAGGAAAGGAA
>NW_025390317.1:0-7436 GCF_016433145.1 Gracilinanus agilis | reverse complement strand
ATCTAAATGGACTGGAAGAAGGAGGTCCCATCAGGAACTGCACTTGACCCTTGTTATGGTATCCAGGCATCCAGAAGATTACTTTGACATCCATGTGAAAGAAGGATTAAATAAGTGAGAAATAGTAGGCAAGGAAATCAGGTAAAAAGGCTGCTACAAAAACCCAAGTGAGGTGGTATAAGGGAACCAGAAACATAGTAGTATGAGTGGTGATGAGAGCTATAAGTACATAGATAGCTCATGCATTGTGCAGACAAAACCAACAGAAATGGGCAATTGACTGGATGTTGAAGATGAACGTAACTGAGGTTATAAGCCTGCTTCTCAGTTTGAAAGTGACTAGAAGGAGAGGTTGAATTTGAAGGGGAGATGATGGGCTCAATTTTGGACATGTTGAGCTTGAAGTGGTATTAAGATATTTCAGTAGAGATAATAATAATAGCTAATATTTATATAGCACTTTTTGGTGCTAAATGCTTTACAATTATTTTCTCATTTGATCCTCACAACAACTCAGGAAGGTAAGTGTCATTAATATCCCCATTTAAAGGATAAAAAAACTGAGGCAAATAGAGGTTAAGTGGCTTGCCCAAGTTCATACAGCTAGTAAGTGTCTGAGGCAGATTTGAACTCAGATCTTTCTGACTTCAGGCCTAGTACTCTATTCACTGTGCCACCTAGCTGCCCCATTACCCATTAGAAATGTAGGACTGGATCCTGAGGACTGACGAGGATGGATTTTTGGATATTTGAAAGTCATTAGCATAGAGGTAGCCATCAAAAATGTAGGGAAAAGTATAAAGAAAGAAGACTGCTGAAGGGAATGCCCAGGACAAGGGGGCATGAGGATGATGAACCATCAAAGGAAACAGAGTTTTAAGGTTTAAAGAAGAGATGAAAAAACTCATACTGGACAATCTAAGGTGAGATCAGATGACACAGAGGTAGCGTTGGGGTCTTGTAAGTACAGGATACAATTGTTAAGGAGTGTAATGAGAGAGTCAGCCAGAAATGATTAAAAGAATTGCTTTGTAGCCATGAGGGTTCAGTTGAGGTTAGAGAACATGAGTGCAGTGGACTCATTCAACATGTTTTCCTGACATCCTCCAGCAATATTATTAGGTGCCTGGGGAGGAGAAGCAGAGAATGCAGAAATGATGAAGTTGAGCCTAGGCTAAAGATTAGCCATGCAGGAACAAAGGAAGGAGACAGTTCAAAAATAGGAGATGGTGCCTTGTTGGAATGATTGACTATAGAGCCAAGATTGAGGGAACTCAAAAGAATTCAGAACAGGAGTGATTAGCTGAGGGAGAAGAGCAGTTTGGGGATGATTGTTAGGGTTGAAGGAGGTGAAGTTCACTGGTGTTGAGGAGGCTGCTAAACTGAGAGATCACCATGAATAATGTGGTAAGCAGGCGAAGTTGGGAAAATAGAATATGAATGTGAGGGATTATTACTGTGCCATAAAATGTCACAAATAGAATAGATTTAGAAAAAACTAGAAATACTTGTATAGATGAATTCAGAAAGAAGTGAGAAGAACCAGGAAAATCATATCATAAAGGAAAACAACTTTGACAGATTCAGAATTCTAAACAACTCAATGACTAGTCACAGACTAGTTTTCCAGAAGATTGATGATATGAGAATGGAATTCCTCTCCCGTTTAATTTAATCATTCAGGGACCTGGAAGTCCTTTGAGCTGTGCAAGGACACACACGCCCACAGTGAAAGGAAACTGAAACCAAAAAGACAGGAAATTGATCCCACAGACACTGCCCCCCTGGGTGGTGCCAGGCAAATTAAGGAACTATGATTGGTTCTTGCAATATGATGTGGGAGAGCTAGTGGGTGGAGAAAACGGCTTATAAAGGCATGACCAGAGGTCTGAACACACATTCTGGCATTGGTGACACTCTTGCTGGAGAGAGTACTGCACTGGTTACTCTTGGTGATGGAACTCTCTTGCTCTGGTGACTCTTGCTAAAGAGTCTCTTGCAGAATTCTGGCTGGAGATTGGAACTTTGTCAGAGGTGAACTTCATTCCATCAGAACGCAATTAGGGTATTTAGCTAAACTGCTTCCTACCTCTTTCCTACATTTTCCTCTCTTTACTATCACTACTTTAATACTAGCAGTCTCATAATTTAATTTTAATTATTACATTTTGCAACCTTTTAATTATTACAATTTGGTGACCTTTTTAACTATTATAATTATATATCATGCTTCCTACCTTTTGCCATAGATGTAATGGACTAGAGGTGTAGAATGAGAAATCCATTACAGGCATGGCCACTGAGTTGTTTTTTGTTTGTTTGTTTGTTTTTTAGCCCTTAACTTTCGGTGTATTGTCTCATAGGTGGAAGAGTGGTAAGGGTGGGCAATGGGGGTCAAGTGACTTGCCCAGGGTCACACAGCTGGGAAGTGGCTGAGGTCGGATTTGAACCTAGGACCTCCTGTCTCTAGGCCTGACTCTCAATCCACTGAGCTACCCAGCTGCCCCCACTGAGTTGTTTTGTTTGACTTGGAAATACCTCTTTGTTACTATGGAAGAGTATTTTATTTGGAGGGAAGAGAGAATAGTTATAGGATAAGGAGTGGGAAGAATACTAACTGTGATGCAAAAAAAGAGAAAATAAACAAAAGAGTATCCAGGAAACATTTAAAAATACACAGAAGAAAATAGAAGGGAGTTCAGAAGGTGAAATAGACAAGCAATGTAGTGTCAGTAAAATTTATTATTTACTTTAAAATAAACAGTATGCAAAAAGAGCTTCATTTTAAAATGTAATCATTTTTATAATTATATTAATTTTTGTTGATATTTATGAGGTTCCTAGTATTTTTAAAGAAAATTTAATTTAAAAAAGAAAAGAAAATGACAGTGAATAGCTGTTCGAGTTATTGAAGAAAGCATAAAAATGACCTGGAGGACCTGAAGAAGGAAAAATGAACAGATGTTGGTGGTGATAAGAATCTTGGTAGAGAATAGAGAACAGAGAGTTAATATGAGGAGGGGAAGAAGGTTTAAAATTCCAAAGTCATCTAATACTTACTTTAAACATAATCTTGGACAAGTCCCTTAACTTTCCTAGGCCTCAGTTTCCTCATTTATGGAATAAGGGGATTGGATGTGGTCTTTAAAGTCCCTTCCAGCATTATATCTATAGTCTATGTGAGCCTGTAAACCAATAGGTTTAGAGGCCAGATATTCTGCTGTCCTAGGTACTTAAGAAACCATTATAAGTGTCATCTACCCAGCCTCTACCCTCACTAGACCCTGCTGGAGGTTCACTTACCTTTTTGATTCAAGATAGGGTTTAAAGATATCTCAAACTAGTTTGCTTGAGCTGAATTCTTTTCCTGAATCCCATCCCTCAACCAAGTCCTTTATTTCTGATTCTCCACCTATGATTTAAGGCTGATAACCTTTAACATTTAGTCATCAGTAATGAGTATCCACTTTGTCATAAAGCCCTGTGAAGGAGAAAGAGGGTCTAAAAAATGCAAAGATTCTGGGCTATTCTTTGGTTAAGAAGAATGAGATATTTTCCACAAGCTGACTTGAGTTCTTGGGCAAAATCCATGCCTACTTCCCTTTCTGAACCAGTGAAGTGATAGTCTGGGCTTTTTCTCCAACTGGCCATAATAACCCTGAAGGTGAATTGTTCAGCCTGGGTGATTCTCACAACCTAAATCTAGCTATATCCGGTAACTAAGTACAAACCAGTTCCTTTTTCATGTCCTTCTTTGTTACTTTGGAGCCTAGAAGAAGGAAGACTTTGGTGCAGGGACCAACTGCATTGCTCTGAGAATCAGAAGGCATCCCTACTTGCAAAAATGATGATTTTGGCAGCTTGGAAAAAGTTGGACCAGCTTACTGTAAGTGGACAAGAGGTCAGCATCTTGTAGCCTTAAGGAACTTGGAAATGTAGAAAATCCTCCAGAGGAGTGAGCTTACAGGAACAATAAAAGAAGTTCTTCTGCCACTAGGAGACAGAATTTGCAGAAGGAACTCAGAGGGGAGGTTTTGGGTATTTTTTCCTGAAGTGCCACAGGAAAAGTCCAATCCCTAGATTCTAATTTCATTGCTGGGACAGAGAATAGGAAAAGAAGGTATGGGTTGCAGGCAAAGTGGCAAGGAACTATATGGCTTCTTTTTTTAACTCTTACCTTCTATCTTAAGATCAGTACTGAGTATTTGTTCCAAGGCAGAACAATAAAGGCTAGGCAATGAGGGTTAAGTGACTTGCCCAGGGTCACACAGCTAGGAAGCATCTGAGGCCAGACTTGAACTCAGGCCTTCATGATTCCAGACCTGGCTTTCAATCCCCTGAGCCACATAGCTGCCCCACCATTGGCTTCTTTTTAAAATAGATTTAACTAAAATTACCATCACTTCTGTGAATTTTTATCTCTGTTCAAGTTTAGAGTCTGCATGTATCAATACGACAGTAGTACCTAGGAGAGAGGGTGACTGGAACATCCAACTACAACAGTGGAGAGCTAGGATATGTGTGTGTATACATATATAATACTCTTACGAGAGAGAGAGAGAGAGAGAGAGAGAGAGAGAGAGAGAGAGAGAGAGAGANTACGAGAGAGAGAGAGAGAGAGAGAGAGAGAGAGAGAGAGAGAGAGAGAGAGAGAGAAAGAGAGAGAGAGTGTAATAATTTCTAGCTTATACACATACATAAACATTGCCATAGGGTAGTTCTGTGGTCTTTAGCTTTGCTTTTGAGTTACAGTTTCCTGATTTGACAAATAGGGACAATAAGCATAGAGGAAGTCATCAGAAGAACTCCCCATCCCAACTGTTGGACAATGATTCTGGAGAAACACATTTTCTGGCTCAATGCTGAAGGACTCGTGCTTTGGGATGGTAAAGTAATCCCCTTATTGGTCCCTAGATCCTCATAGGAAAAGGAGGAGGATGCTGCATCAATGAGGACTAATCATTTAGATGGAAGTTACTCAGTAGACTTTAAAAGGAGCTATCATCCTCAATCTTCCTATCTCTTTGAGCCCCTCTTTCTGATTTCCATTCAGATAGAAAAAGAGATATTTCTCCCCTCACCATTCCAGCAATGATGGCTATTCATACATAGCATCAAGAAACAAGTACTCAAGTGAGCCTGGGCCTGGACCTCAAGTCTCAAGTTGACTCTTCTTTATGTTTCTTTCCTTGAGCACAAGTGACTAAAAATTAGTCCTGAGATGGATATCCTAATCCCTTGAGTTGGAGAGGTCAAAGAATCTTAGATACTACTTAATATAGTGGTAGAAATGCTAACTATAGCAATAGGGTAAGAAAAAGAAATTGAAGGAATAAGCATTGGCAAAGAAGGAATAAAATTATCATTTTTGCATATTTTATAATGTTTTACTTAAGAGAACCCTAGAGGAATAGCTAAAAAACTGAATGAGACAATTACCAACTTTAGCAAAATTGTAGGATATAAAATAAATTCATATGAACCTTTAAAATTTCTGTATATTGCCTGTAAAATCCAACAAAAGAGATAAAAAGAGAAATTCCATGTAAAATGACTACAGAATGCATAAAATATGTAGGAGTTTGCTAAGATGCATATGGGAATTATATGAACACAACAATTAGAGTTGTCCTAAAAGAGAAAGAAAAATTTCCAAACTTTTAAAACAACTAGCCAAACCTCCCACAATTTCTTGCAAAAATTAGTGACCAGAATGATATTCCTACAGAGCCCCCCTATAGAGTGAGTCTGTCCCCCATATATTTCATAAAGTTTTCATTGCATGGTTCAGTTGGAGGTAGAATAGACATCTGTATCCTCCACTTTTTCCTGCCCCCACTACTCTTTTCCATGGGACACTTTAATTCTCCCAGGCGATGAGATGGGAAGCACTAAGGTAGGACTGCTCTGCTCTTCTCATAGAGAAGGGGTACTAGGCTAGAATTAAATCTGTCTCCTTATATATTGTTTATCTAGGGGATATGATTTCCAGGCACAAGTCAAACTTCTCATTGCTATTCCTTAATGAAGAAGGACTTCAAACTTTATAACCAAGAGTTGACTCCCTTCCCATGATAACATATACATAGCAAATATCAAAGAAGCCCACTTAAGTCAGTAGTAAAATAGAAATCAGAGAAACAACACTCATGGGAATATATGCCGAACAATACAAAGAGAAGGAGCTCTCACATTGGGAACAAAGTATGAGAGAGAGAGAGAGAGAGAGAGAGAGAGAGAGAGAAAGAGACAGACAGACAGAGAAATAGAGAGACAGACAGACAGAGAAACAGACAGACAGAGAGCCCCAGATATTACCCAAAGGGGAAATTTCCTGAACTCTCTAGTACAGCAACTTGGAAATAAGGACAAGACAGAGACTACCAGCTCCTCTCATTTCAGCTTCTTCCCATTTTCTTCCTTCAGCAACCTAAAATGGGGTGGCTATCTTCAACTCCTTTCTCAAAACTGTCACCCAGAAACACTTGAATCAACTACAGAAAACTAAAGAGACTAAAGATCAAGAAGAGACTGGACCTCTCCCCTCTCCAGCTCTTGTCAACACTGCCCCACTCTTCACATAGATGTGGGGCATTGAACTCCACTAATGAGAAAAGAGTCCCTCATCAATGGGCTTTGGGATTTGAATTACACAAACAATTGGAGAAATATTAATTACTCAGAGGTAAACAGAGTCAATATAACAACAATTAAATGGTTGTTGACCTTCATACTCACAGAGGACCAAAACAATATCACTGGGTGATGTATTTTGATTTTCTCATAAAGTGGGTTTAAGTGATGCAGAGCTACCCAAAGTCCTCAGCCTCTCTTTCTCTCTCTCTTCCAGGGACATCAAAAAACAATGGCAAGACAAAATTCAAGACAACTGGTGATGGCATGGGATACACTGGGTGATCTTGGCCTCTTCATTGTCTGACCAAGTTCTAAGCATTCCACAATACCTTCTTCAGCTGCCTTCATAGCTGTTGAAACGAATTATTCTCATGCACTTCTTCTGCTGGGGAAAATCTCCACATTCACTGATGAGTTTGAGACCTATCAGTTATCCTCAATCTGGTTTAGCCACCTTGAGATTTTATCAGGGTATGGCTATTGTGCATGCTCCAGCTTCTTGGAGTCACAGGTGAAAGTCAGGTAAAAGGTAGACATCAAAGGTAAATGAGAAGCTATGAAAAGAGTTTTCCAAGCTCTCACACTAGAGGTGCTAGTCCTCTAGGAGCATCCCAAACAGCCTTAAAAATGAAATATTATCTAAATTAACTTACTTGTTCAGTGCCATACCAATCAAACTACCAAAAGATTGCTTTCTAGACCTAGAGAAAATAATAATAAAATTTATCTGAAAAATCAAGACTCCCAAGGGAAATAATGAAAGTATATATATACATATATATATACTTCATATATATATA
>NW_025390316.1:0-6254 GCF_016433145.1 Gracilinanus agilis | reverse complement strand
ATAGAGAGAGAGAGAGAGAGAGAGAGAGAGAGAGAGAGAGAGAGAGAGAGAGAGAAAAGGGGAGGTTTTCCCATATGAAGCATAGATATAATTTTGTCGCTAGAGGGTCATCTAATGATAATCAAGGCCACACTCTTATAGATTCAAGAGCAATGTGCATGTGATCCATGGAGATTTTAAAAGAACTAGAAACTAAACCTTCCATTCCTCTCTTTTTCCTTAGTCATTCACATTCAAGAAACCAAGATAGTCGATAGTCTAGTATATACTCTGTAACATGATTGGGAATTAACAAAAGTATCTAATCTTCCTCTATAAGTAATCATACCCCATTAAACCCCAAATGAGGATCAATAATTTTTTCCCATAAGGTTCTTCCTTTCTTACAATTTCAAACTTTTTATCCATAAATTCACAGTTTGGGACAAAATAATTACAAATATCCATGTAATATATTGCTAATAGATATAATCAGAAACAAACAAATTATAAGAAAACAGTGACATGGGTTGCAATTAGTGTTGAGCCTTTTCTAGTCTTTCTTCCTATGTCTACTCCTCAACACCAGTTGAAGGGATAAGGAGGAAGTAGAGGAAGAATAAAAAGAGTAAGAGTCATAGATAGTGCTCCAAGGAATAATGGTCGATGGAAATCATCGGATATAATTAAAAATATTTCAAGTTAAGGTATACTGTTTCAGACAAGTATGCTGCCATATGCCCTCTTGACTCTCAATTCTCTCTCTCTCTCTCTCTCTCTCTCTCTCTCTCTCTCTCTCTCTCTNTCTCTCTCTCTCTCTCTCTCTCTCTCTCTCTCTCTCTCTCTCTCTCTCTCTCTCTCTCTCTTTTTCTCTTTCTCTTTTTCTTTCTCTCATCTGTCCGGTTGTTATCCTTTATATTTAAAGAGGACTAAAATGACATCATTATGTCAGGTACAATGAATCTGTGACTGATTAGACTAATATGAACTTCAAAGGCTTAATCACAAGTTGGACAAAAGTAGTTTATATAAACATTTGGGATTGATATGTTACTAAATCTATGCATTCCACATTTCTTATGAGTTACTGCAATTCAGTTTTGCTTATCTAGCACAGCACCAAATTGATGCAGGCACACCATACTGGATTGCCCTGTACCAGTATCTCTACTGTCTCACAATCAATATCAAAGTTCTTCAATGAAACTGTGATGGTGTCCTTGTAACACTTCTTCTGTTTTATGTGATTATTTGCCTTGGGTAAGCCCTCTATAAAATAGTATTTCAGGTAGATGTGTATTTTGTATTCAAACAGCATGTCTTGCCCATCAGAGTTGTGATCTCTGAAATTAGAGTTTGAATGCCAGAGCATTCAGTTCAAGAAAGGATCTCAGTGTCCAGGACCTTACCTTTCTAGGTGACCTTCAGAATCTTCCTAAAACAATTCAAATAGGAGTCATTATATTTCCTGGCATGGCACAAGTTTCACAGGCCTACAAGAATGGGTCTGCACAATAGCTCTGTAAACTTTAGTTGTTAAGCAACTTAATACCTCTTTTCTTTCTACACTTTCCTTCAGTTTCCCAAACACTGAGCTATCTCTCGGAATGTATTTTTTAATTTTATCATCCACGTGTGCATTCCTAGGAAGTGTACTTCCAAAATAAGTCGCCTTATTGCCAGCATTAGCTACTACTTCTAATAGTAGCCCTTACTATTTCCTACTCATAGCCACAAGAGAAACAAGTGTTTGCCTGTATTAATTTTTTCCACTTGCATGTGGTGGTAAGCAAAAACTTTTGAATCATCCGGAGTTGTTAATCTTTCTTTTTTATGAATATGTGTCACTTCTCAAAATCAAAGGTCAAAAGCCCTTGGAACCTAAGGGATTCTAGTTAATATACAAATGTGGGAATCCACATGTTCAATTTGCATATTGATACCTCTGTGAACTAACTCAAGTAGCTGTCTATCTTTAATTTGTCTTCAAGGTGATTTTTTTTTGCATGTCAAATCATCCATATAACCATGAATTCCTTAAAAGCAAGAACTGTTTTTCTGTTTTCCTTTGTATCTATCCCCAGCAGAAAGCACAAAGCACTCTGTCTGTCATTCATTCTCTTTTTATGTGGGTATGTATGTATACATGCACGTGTATGTGTATATATTTACACATACATATGTGTAGGTGTTTTTACACACATGTGTATTTGTATATACATGTGTGTAGGTGCTTATACATACATATATATGGATAAACACATGTAGCCTTGTGCTACATGCTGAAAATACAAAGGAAGACAGAAAACAGGTCTTGCTCTCAAGAAGTTCAGAATTATATACATACACATTTCTTTTGATAATTTGTGAATTTCCTTGAAAAAAATCATTTATAATGTCCAGTGGCATGATGAATTTAATACCATATTATATATGAATAGGACAATCAAAAGAACCTTAACAATGGATAGGACAAGAATACATTACAGACATCATGAGGTGAGCAAACAACACAGTTAAGGATATTTATATATCTTATTACTTATTTTATCTTCTCAGAAGTTCATTGAGGAAAGCTATATTTGTTATATTTATTATAAAATTTTGTATTACTTTCATATATGGTTGAGAGACACCTTTTCTTAAAACTATTGTCAAATTTATTTACTTCAGTTCATGTCTTTAATCAACAAACAATAGTTATAATGCTATATCATTTTTTTATTCTTTGAGTTATGTAATATCATCTGCTACAAAAAATTGACTTCAAAACTTGGCTGGTTCTCAAAATCTATGATGCTATGGCCTTTCACATATTTTCATTAAAGGTATCCTTGAAATTAAGGCTAGGAGAAATGTTTTTCACCAGAAAAATGCCTAGTTTTAAAGCAAGAGATTTCCCTGTATTTTAAATCTGTCTTTTTTCCCCACATAATCATTCATATGTTTTTAACAAGTTTTTGAAAGTCATTTGATTTTTGAATTCTTGGAATGTTCAGTCATTAGATAAAGTTTTATCTCATGGTGAACGAACACATAAATTTGCAATCTTGGTATTGTTATGATTTAAAGCAAGTGAAAGAAAGTTCTGAACACCATTTATTGACAAAGCACAAATTTTCCAATAAACAAGGAATCAGATCAGCCCCCTCAGAAAAGCAAAAACACTGAATTAGAGGTGTGAATCTTATTTTATAGACAAAAGGGAGATCATTCTGAATGGAAGGCAGTGATTTGCAAGAGAACTAAATTTCTTAATTTAAACTCAAAGACAATGAGTGATTTACAGAGAAGTTGAATTCCATACTTTGAGGTAAATGAAATATGATTTTATTGGTTAAAAAATGTTGGCAGTGACACAGAAAGGAATCAATAACAAAATAGAATCAATTTGGTTTTCCCAATTTTCATTTTCTTACTTTGATCAATGGGAATCACATTTCCCATGGATCACTTATCTATAAGCTAATTTAATAACATTTTCCATGATAATTATTAGTTTTATATACTAACATAAACTTGAGAATTGTCTTTAACACAGCAAGTAAGGCAAAATCTGAAGAGAATAAGAGAGAAGAGAATAAAGTCCCATTTATAAATGGTATTTAACTTTTCAGTGCTGTTTAGAAGAAGGATTCCATGAGGAATCATCTTTAATTGGAAGTTCTGTTTCTGCTATAACATTTTGGATTTCATGAAGGCTTACTACAATTCCCCAGAGTATTTCATGTAAGAATCACAAAATTGATTAAGAATGAACCCTAGTAAGAATAACCAAAAACATGAACTAATTTTAGAAGTGATACTTATATGCCATCAAGGTAGTCAAAGGGATCTTACCTTCATCAATGTCAAGGTAGTCTCCTCAACTTTTTCTGAATAGATATCCCTTTATAGTATCATACTGCCTTTAAGCAGCTTGTAGTATATTCCTTAAATGGTGCAGTAATGATTTAATATTACTTCAGAATCCATATCTGAATTCAAAACTAAAAATATTATCATATTGCAATCTTAAATGATTGTTACTTAAAATTATAGGTTTTAATAACCACAGCTTAGATCTAGATCAAGTTATTATTACTCTCAAATTGTTGTAATAAGTTAGGAATAAAAATTTATTAGGCCTTTAAAAAAATCAATCAACTTGCTTTGAACTCTTCCTGGTATCAGAATCAATCCTGAAAAATCAAGAAAAATAGTTACATTCTGAAAATCCACATAGATAGTGAATATATGATAGTTCATTGAAAATCCAGCAGATAAAACAAAATGAAACAAATGGAGAACAAACTGGCTAATTAGTCTAAATCTCCAGTCTAACAGATCTCCATCTCCTAAGGTATCACATATTAGCCTCATGTAAAAGTAGATTACGAAGACTGGAATCTGTTAATGTAACTTTCCTATTATTATTTGTTAAAAGATATGATTTCATAATTTTCATTGATAGCCAAATAATCATAGGTGAAACTCATTCTTAACTATAAGCAAGCTTATAAAACATCCCCCTTTCCAAGAAGTGTTTATAATGGAAATGAGATTCACAAGTTCTTTCACAGAACCAATAGGATTTTATGATCTTGCCTAGGCAGGTGGTCCCAAGAAACATGGCAAATTTACCACCAATAAAGAGATTTTTTTAAAGTCTCTCTCTCTCTCTATCTATGTATCTCTATCTCTCTCTCTCTCTCTCTCTCTCTCTCTCTCTCTCTCTCACTCTCTCTCTCTCGTAATTATTATTCTTCATTTTTTGATATATGCCCAATAAATACAATTCATAGGTTTTAACAACCCAATAATTCTCTAATAATTAATAATTTTATAATATCCACATCAAAAAGCTTAATTATTTAGAGATACTATTTTATTATCTTCTAAAAGCATTTCTTATACAATGGCTTCCTAAAATTTATAATAGAAGAAAATTTAGAAATATAATAATAACAGTCATATCATGAATTACATGACAGAGAATTGATTACTACTAAGATGACATCAAATCATATTCATTTCTCTATTATCTCATATAGAAAAACTCATTTTATTACCTTTAAAATTTTTAACTAATTACATTTAAAACTCAATATGTAGTTAACTAGTATGAGGACAACACTATATTATTATAACAAATTATATTAAATAAATAATAATTAACATTTATGTGGGGCTTATTATATGCCAGGTATTGTGTTAAGGATTTCCCAAATCATTTGATTCCCACAATGACCATGAGGAGTGGAGATTCTCTTATTTTCTTCATAAAATTGTACACTAAAAAAAGAAGACATGAATACACTTGCCAGTAAATTTCTGAAACTTGATTTTGACTCATGTTTTTCCTAGCTATAATCATCTAAATGCCAAATAGCAAATGTAATTTTTATTAGGTCTTCCTTGTTTCTACAATAAACTCTCAATCCTTCCAAAACTGAACCTTCTTATTCTTTCTTTCTTATCCCAGACTATCAATAAAACTCATCTTTACTTCACTGAATTTCTTCTTTACAATTTTAGTACAATGTAGTATTTTTACAACACCAATCAATTGTAATATGGTTGCCTTTGGAGTTCTTAAAACCTTGCAAAAACATATTTTATTCAATTTTTTTTTACCCTTGTACTTCGGTGTATTGTCTCATAGGTGGAAGATTGGTAAGGGTGGGCAATGGGGGTCAAGTGACCTGCCCAGGGTCACACAGCTGGGAAGTGGCTGAGGCCGGGTTTGAACCTAGGTCCTCCTGTCTCTAGGCCTGGCTCTCACTCCACTGAGCTACCCAGGTGCCCCTATTCAAATTTTTTTGGAGAATTACTTGTAATTTACCCCCAATTAAATTCTGTTATTCACAGTAACACAAAACATTTTTTTCCAAATTAAATTTTACTCACAATCAGATTATGCCTTAAGTAAGCTTCTTTTTACATCAACAAGAAGGATGATAGTCCTTAAAATTTCCATTCTAAACTAACTTTGACAGTTCAAACTGACTTCCATTTCATTAACTTGCATATCTTATCATTCAACTTAATCTGTTCATACTTTATTTTTATTCATTCCCTAATTGCTGAGAAGATTTCACTACCAGTTTATCAATCACTTGCCAGTTTATGTTATTTATAACTGTCTGTCATGCCACTGACCAAAAATGGTTACTAGTACACAGTGCTTCTCTAACCCCTTTTCAATGGAAAAATGTCACTCTTCCTACTCTGGAATTATGCCAAGAAGCCCAAGACAACCTCCTCCTCCCCCTCCTCCTCCTCCTCCTCCTCCT
>NW_025390315.1:0-8046 GCF_016433145.1 Gracilinanus agilis | reverse complement strand
GGGGGGGGGGTTGAAGGGGAAAGGAGGAGCATGAATCATGTAACCATGTTAAAAATGAATATTAATAAATGTTTAAAAAAAATAGAATGTAATGGATGTCTGTACTAGCAGCAATGCAATGACCCACATATATTCTCTTTTGTGATCCTGACAGCATCATAGTAATATAGGCAAGAGAGGAGTGATTACCTGCATTTAACAGAAGAAACAGAGGCTCCGAAGTAAAGTGATTTACCCAAAGGTCCATGGCTAATGAGTAGTTGAAAAAAAATCTACAGCTTAGGACCACTGATTTCTAATTTATCTTCCATTATGCCTAGCTGCTTCCATAACATTCTAGCTGGAAATTAAAATTGTATTTAGTCTACTCAGAGATAACTAGGCTTTGAGAAGCTAATTCATGATCATCTAATTCATAAGGGACCAATTTATGCAGAATGCCAATTTAATGGGGGCAGAGAGGTGGTGCAATGCTTAGAATCAAGAAGATTCAATCTTCCTGAGTTCAAATCTGGCCTTGGACACTCACCAGCTGGGTGACTTTAGGCAAGTCACTTAATCCTGTTTACCTCCATTTCTTTATGTGTAAAATGAGCAGGAGAAGGAAATGGCAAGCCATTCCAGTCTCTTTGCTAAGAAAACTCCACCCTTTTATATTGTTACAGAGATCAGGAAGTGTTGGACCACTGAACAGCTGCCAATTTTGTAGGATCCCGAACTTATGTCTTCCCCCATCTGAATGCAAGCTTCCTGAGGGCAAGGACTATCTTTCTCTCAGATCGGGTATTTGTATCTCCAGGAATTAGTACAGTGTCTAGCACATGGCCAGTATTTCATAAATTCTTACTGACTTCTTGTTGATTAAAATTGAAAGGAATCCTAGAGACCATTAAGTCCAATTGCCTCATTTTATAGATGTGGAAACTCCGGGGTCATACAGCTAGTAAACATTTAAGATAGAATTCAAACCCTGGTTTTCTTGCCTTCGAGCCAACCCACCATTCACTACACCACACTATCTTTCTTATTAACTTAAAATGAGATACAACATAATATAGTGGATTAAGAGTTGGTCTTAGAGTCAGACAAGAGCAGCTGGGTGGTGAAGGGGATATAGTGCCGGGTCTGGAGTCAGGGAGACTCATCTACCTGAGTTCAAATCTGACCTCAGACACTTATTAGCTGGGTGACCCAGGGAAAACCACTTAATACTGTTTACCTCAGTTTCCTCATCTGTAAAATGAGCTGGAGAATCGACAAACCACTCCAGTGTCTTTCCCAAGAATAATCCCAAATGGAATTAAGAAGAGTCAGAAACGACTGAAAAATAACTGAACAACCGCAAATCATGATCCAGGAAGAACTCATCAAAGGGAGAAGAGGGCAGGCTTTGCAGAGAGATCTTCCAGGTGGAGAAAGCCCGTAGGGTGAGGAGGTCCCAGGTATGGAAGAAACAGATAAGCATAAGAATCAATTAAAAAAACATTGAAGGATCTTGAGGAATAATTCACCTGGACTACATTAGAACCTCTTTTAAATTCCTCCTCTACTACAAGGTACAATTTGACAGGGACCATGTACCCATGTCCATTAATGCCATTTCTCTCTCCTGTTCTGGACTCTGTAAAGACTTTTGTGCTTCTTGCATCAAGATCTTATTCCCAATTTCACAGATTAGGGAGTTAATATGATACAATGGCAAGACCTGGGTTCCAATTCTATCCCTGGAGCTTTCTGCCTGTATGACCTTGGACAAGAGTCACCTCCTGGACCTCTTCTGTAAAATGAGGGAGTGAGATTAGCTGGCTGTTTTCTAGTTTTATGTTTATGTTTCATTGATTGCATTTTTGCTTAAACTGCTTCCAGATACCATCTTGGGAGGTGCGTTCATCTCCCCAGCAAGTTATCTCTGAATCATCCTATAGGAAATGTGGCTCCAGAGATAGTTACTCCCATCTGTCCATTAGGATCTCTAGGCTATCAGTAGGTGCCCCTTTCCTGGCCTTGTTCCTACAAGTCTGAACTGAATTTTGGGCCCCTTTTAGCCACTTTTATGATAATATTTATTATAAAGAAATTTTACCTCTATGTGGACAAGACCACACAATTGTTAGGTGGATTTTAGCATTTTTTTTTTAAACCCTTGTACTTTGGTGTATTGTTTCATAGGTGGAAGATTGGTAAGGGTGGGCAATGGGGGTCAAGTGACTTGCCCAGGGTCACACAGCTGGGAAGTGTCTGAGGCCGGATTTGAACCTAGGACCTCCCGTCTCTAGGCCTGACTCTCACTCCACTGAGCTACCCAGCTGCCCCTGTTAGGTGGATTTTAAAAAAAGTTTTCCAGGGGATCATCCTATATAAATGCCTTAAGTTGGATGGACCACATTGGCATAGAAGCTGTTTCCTTGATTAAGTTCTGGGTCTGAAACATTTGAGCAGCTAGGTGGCACAGTGGATAGAGAGCAAAGCTTGAAGTCAGGAAGGCTCTTCTTCCCAAGTTCAAATCTGGCATCAGACACTTGTGTGACCTTGAGCAAGTCACTTAACCATGTTGGCTTCATTGGTAAACCATTTCAGTATCTTTGCCAAGAAAACCCCAAATGGGGTCACAGAGAGTCCACTGCACAACAAATGAGGCATTTAAATTTTCCCTGAGTCAACTGATAGAATAGATATGGGGAAGGGAATAAGCAACTACCATGTGCCAAGCATATTTTAATGAATATTATCTCATTTGGTCCTTACAAAAATGCTGAAAGGTAAGGGTTATTATCTTCATTTTATAATTGAGGAAACTGAAACAAACAGGTTAAGTGGCTTGCCCAAGGTCACACAGCTAGTATCTAAGGCCAGATTTGAACTCAGATCTGTTTATTGACTATGACATGATCAAAGTTGGATGGTGTAGCCTTTGTAAAGATAACATGAAACTCAAAGGGGGCAAGTAGGTGACTCGATAGAGAACCAGCCCTCGAGATGGTAGGTCCTGGGTTCAAGTACGACTTCACACACTTCCTAGTTGTGTGACACTGGACAAGTCATTTAACCCCAGTTACCTATCTCTTACCACTCTTCTTGGAATTGACAGAAGGTAAGGGTTCTTAAAAAAAAAAAAAAGCCAAAGGAGCAACTCAATGGAATATTAGTAAAATGGAAAAATAATCAAAATTAAATCTAAGACAGAAAAATAGTTATTAAAAGCACTAACTCTGAAGTTGCCAAAAAAAATTTTTTTAGGATCAACATCATGAGAAACTTCCTAACAATTTTGTTGTCATTCAGTCATTTTTCAGTTATATCTGATTCTTCATGATCCCACTTGGAGTTTTCTTGACAAAAATATTGGTATGGTTTGCCATTTCCTTCTCCACCTATTTTATAGATGAGAGAACTGAGGCAAACATGGTTAAAAAACTTGTCCAGGGTCACACAGCTCCTAAGCATCAGAGTCCAGATTTGAACTCGGGAAGATGAGTCTTCCTGACATCAGCCTCAGCTCTCGTTTAACAGTTGCATCTGACTCTTTATTATGACTATTTGGGGTTTTCCTGGCAATGATACTAGAATGGTTTCATTTTACAGATGAGGAAACAGAGGCAAGTTGGATTAAATGACTTGCTTAGGGTCATGCAGATAGTAAGTAAAGTTAAAGGTCTGTCATTTCCTTTTCCAGCTCATTTTATAGATGAAGATTCTGAAGCAGAGTTAAGTGACTTGCCCGGGGTCACAGAGCTAGTAAGTGAGGCTGGATTTGAACTCAAGTCTGCCTGACTCCAAGCTAGGTGCTCTCTTCTCTGTACCACCTAGCTGCCCTAACCATTAGAGTTGTCCAAACATGACATGGACTTCTTAGAAAGATGGTCACAATTTCCACTGCTTTGAGTGGGAAGCAGAGGCTAGAGGACTCCTTGCCAGGTACCTTATCAAGGGGGTTACTTTTGTGAGATGACCTAGAAGTCCCCTCCAGATCACCAATTCTGTAATTCTTTGAACTTCCTAGTTGGGAGGAAACCTAGTGACATGGAGAGGGCTCTGGATGGAGAATCTGAAGAGCTGGCACAGACCTAAATCAGCTACTTATTGCCTGTGGGACCTTGGGCATGTCACTTCACTTCTCATGGTCTGTTTCTTCATCTGGAGATCAAGGAGGAATTGAGCTTGATAACCAGATCCTTCTAATTCTAAACAGTTAAATTTAATTTAAATTTTAAATTTAAATACAAGATGGTGAATGCTAAGCAACCTCAATCTTTCCCATAAACTCTTTTCTAGCTTTAAGATTCTAGGACTCTTCCATTCATCATCCCAACACATATTGCTTCTGTATTTTTTTTTAAGCTTTACCTTCTGTCTTGGAATCAATTCTAAGACAGAAGAGTGTCAACTGCTAGACAATCCATATTAAAGTGGCCCAGGCTTATATAGCTACGAAATGTCTGAAGCCAGAGTCGAACCCAGGTCCTCCTGACTCCAGACTTGGCGTTCTAGTCACTATGTTAGCTGCCCCCCTGCCCAACTTCCCATTTCTAAATATATGATCCTATTATCCTACTTGGACGATCCACTACTGTCTCCTTTCTGTGCCTTGATTCAAAAGTCCTAAATTCAAATCCTGCCTCTGACACTTGCTACCTCTATGACCTTGAACAAATAATTTAATCTCTCCAAGCCTTGGTTTCCCCACCTAAAAAAAAGGTGGGAGTTGGACCAGATGACCTTTTTTTTTTTTTTTAAATTTAAAACCCTTATCCCATTGCCTAGCCCTTACTGCTCTTCTGCCTTAGAGCAAAGCTCCAAGTGACTTGCCCAGGGTCACACCACTGGGAAGTGTCTGAGGCCATATTTGAACCTAGGACCTCCCTATCTCTAGACCTGGCTCTTAATCCACTGAGCTCCCCAGCTGCCTCCCAGATGCCCTTTAATAGTCTTTCCAACTCTTCAATCTATGATCCCTTCCAAAGTATTCCAGCATAGTATTGGGTCTTCACCACAGTAACCTCCTCTCAGCACTTGGAATGGACTTCATATTTCAACCAGGGCAAAAATGGAGGGGTGAGCCTACAAATTGGGGCAGAGCAGGAGATATAAAGGATCCTGTCAAAGGCAGGGATAGGGGTGAGACCATGGGACTTGCTGATAGCAAGCAGAGATACGGGCGGCAGGGCAAGAGGCTCCCGGGCAAAGCCTGCTCCGTTTAGCACCCCAGACGAAGGCTCCGCTGGGGCTGAGGCTTCCTATCTCAGACATTCGACAGATCCCAGACACTCTAGGACAAGTGGTCAGCTCACTCACACAACACTGACATTTTCCATGTTGGTCCAGATTTCCTGCCTGGAACTAGGAAAACGCGGATGTATACGACCCTGGAAAATCCGTTCGACGCACAAAGGAAGTCGTCCCAAGCTCAAGAAAGTTTCACAAGCCATAGGAAAGCACACGACTTTTTTATTTAACCCCCATCAAATGGCAGCCATTTACAGCGCCAAAAAACGGAGAGCAGTCATCCACTCCAGCCCACTTATTAAAGCTGAAAGCAGAAGCACTCGGAGCTCTGTGTTGACACAGACCTGGATCAGCTGCTGTCCCGAAACAACACGTAAAAACTGGGATCTTAATTTTAGCTTGGGAGTAAATAAGTGCCTTCCCAAGTCCACACCAAGGCACAAACAGACTGTCATCAGGTCTACAGGTGTGCCCTGGGATTGGGAAGACAGAAAGGATTCGGTTAGGGCAATTCCCTGCTGATACGCCAGCATCTGCCCAGATGGATGTCACCCATGGGCATGGGAGTCAGGGAACCGGTAGGAGAGAGGTGTCAAAAACTCATCCTATAGTGACCCTGGGCAAGTCACTTGACCCCCATTGCCCACCCTCGCCACTCTTCCACCTAGGAGCCAATACACGTAAGTTAAGGGTTTAAAAAAAAAAAAAAACTCATCCTATGGCTGGTATCGATCCACTCCCTCTCCAGAGGGAGACTGGAACCAAATTAAAATGTATTTGGTAATGTTTAAAACATAAATAAATAAATATAAATTCAATAAAACACTGGTATTAATAGTTTTTAAAAATCAATTTTGGGGCAGCGAGGTGGCTTAGTGGATAGAGAACCAGACTTGAAGACTAGAGGAGAGACTAGAGGTGGCTTAGTGGATAGAGATCAATCAATATTGATTCTTTTTTTTTTTTTAAACCCTCACCTTCCCTCTTAGAATCTGTGTATTGGTTCCAAGGCAGAAGAGTGGAAAAGCTAGGCAATAGGGGTTAAGTGACTTGCCCAGGGTCACCCAGCTAGGAAGTATCTGAGGCCAGGAATTCCCATCTCTGAGTCTGGCTCTCAATCCACTGAGCCACCCAGCTGCCCCCACGCGGTATTGATTCTAAGACAGAATGTAAAGGTTTATTTAAAAAAAAAAAAAAAAAAAAAAAACCAATATGTAGCTTGCAGAGATCCTTCTATGCGATGGGTGATCTCCATTTCTTTTTGAATATGACACCACTGGTAGAGGGAGTATCTTTAAGTCAGACTCCACTAAATTTGCAAATTAAGAAGTAATCTCTAAGTGTGTCTACATATGTTCAAGTGTGTTCTTTGTTGAAAGATGGGGAAAGGGGGGGTTTCATGGGAAGTTATGTGAAACAGGGAGAAAGTCAGCCATCAAAGATGCTAATTATGGAACAGCTGGTTGGCTCAATAGATAGAGAGCCAGGTCTGGAGAGGGGAAGTCATAGGTTCAAATCTGGCCTCAGACACTTCCTAGCTGGGGGGCACCGTTGCCTAATCCTTAGTCCTTGGAACTGATACTTAATATTGATTCTAAGACAGAAGGTAAGGGTTTAAAAAAAAGGATGCAAACTAAAGAAATCCTGGGAAAAAACAAAAATCCCTTAGATGGTGGACTCTTTCCTCATGATGCCTAGGGAGAGGCACTATGGGACAGTGGCTAGAGAGGCAGCCTCAAAGTCCAGAAGTCTTGCCTCTGCCCCATTCTATAGGATCCTCTTCAAGTCCCCTCTAGTCTCAGCCCCCCAGGCAGCTCTCTAAGGCTAGAGTTTCTCTGCAAGCCAGCACTTTATCATTTTCCAACCAGAGCACATGAGTGCCACAAGGGCTGTAAAACTCCTCCCCACACCCCAGGACTTCTACATTCCCCAGCCCCCACCCCAGCTGCAGTTGGCTGCTTTTGCTGTTTCCAACTTCCACTCTGAAGGTCACAAGAGCCGCTCTATCTTCTGAGGCAGCTTATCCAATGCAAAGCCTGGGGAAGTAAAAAGATAGGCTGACAGAGGACAGCTGAGGAAGGACACTCAGAATCCCAGGACCCAGTTAATGGGGCTGGAGACCCCAGTGGCTGGGAGCCTTTCTTTGTCACCAGACCTAAATGACTGGGAGTCTCTGATTCCTCAAAGCAAAGAATACTGTGCCACGAGCAAAAAGTGCTCGAGAACCACTATTCTAAGAATCTAAGCTGCAGAGCAGGTGTGTTCCCATGAAAGCAAAACTCTGGACCAAAACCAAGAGAGAGAGACAGAGACAGAGAGAGACAGAGAGAGACAGAGAGACAGAGAGAGAGAAAGAGAGAGAGAAACCCCAGGGAGACACCCCTCATCAGCAAGTTATCTACAAATCACAGTGCAGACTAGTCTTTTTCCATCTAGACCATTTGTGTTCTAACCCCTCCCTCTTACTCTGCCCTCTTTCTGGAATCTCCCCGATCTGGAATCCTTCATGCCTAAAACTTTCCGAGCTAGAGACTTCCAGATTCCTGGCTAATCAGTGCCTTCTTGCACTGACCTCAAAAGTGGAAAGCCAATCAAACCCACCTGCGCAGCATCCTCTCCCTATAAAACATCTGGCCGCCTTCAACCTCCCGGCAGCATGACATAAAGATGGATCCAGTAAAAGTGGCATAAAGATGGATCTAGTAATCTCTCTGTTTTGCCAGATGATGCCTTCTCTAGCATGAGGAAGGGAAGGAACAAAGGAAGGAAGGAAGGAAGGAAGGAACAAAGGAAAAGAAAGGAAGGAACAAAGGAAAAGGAAGG
>NW_025390314.1:0-6429 GCF_016433145.1 Gracilinanus agilis | reverse complement strand
GGAAGGAAGGAAGGAAGGAAGGAAGGAAGGAAAGAAAAGAAAGCAAGCAGAGAGATCTCATTGAGAACTCAGTACCACTTGTGGTTTCCAGGGGCCTAGGATTGGGGGAGGTGCCTGCCTTCATCACCCATCCCAGCATCACCCAACCCTCTCCCTTGTCCAAATAGCTGTTCTCTCTCCCTCTGCTTCCTCTCTTCATCAGCAGTGCCCATGAAATGGATGGAAAAAGTAGCTTTCCAGGGTGGTTTCATAATTTCCCGTTTGGAAATGATTTCATTTTCCCACCAACCCTTACCTCCAGCCCTGTTCCCAACCCCAAATTTCACAGGCAGGGAGTTTTTATTCATGTGCATGCATACATATATATCTCTAGCTATATAAAGTGAATGTGCTTATTTATATACATGTTTACATAGGCTTTTCATATAATATATATATGCTTTTTTCAACAGCCATACAGATATACATTTTTATTTTTAAAAGATCCAATGTTAGAAGGCAGTATGACTTTGGGGTCAGAGGAGGAAGACTCAGATCCTGTCTTGTCACTCACTACATATATCACCTTGGGTATGTCACTTTACCTCGATGGCCTCAGTTTCCTCATTTGTTCCTCATATATTGAAGATAGCCTCTAAGTTACCTTCCATCTCTAGATCTGTGATACCATAATCTAGTTCAGCCCTCTCCTTTTAAAGATAAGGAAACTGGGGGCAGCTGGGTAGCTCAGTGGATTGAGAGTCAGGCCTAGAGATGGGAGGTCCTAGGTTCAAATCCAGTCTGACACTTCCCAGTTGTGTGACCCTGGGCAAGTCACTTGACCCCCATTGCCCACCCTTACCACTCTTGTACCAAGGAGCCAATACACAGAAGTTAAGGGTTTAAAAAAAATTTTTTTTAATAAAGATAAGGAAACAGAGGTCTAAAGAGGTAAAATGACTTGTCCACGGCACACAGAGAGTAAATGGCCAAGAAAGGATTCAAACCCAGGTCTTTTGACTCTAGATCCAATGATCTTGCTATAGTATCTTAGACTTAGAAATGGAAGAGAGTTTAGAGGCCATCTTTTCAAACCTCCCATTGCAGTGATGAGAAAAATAAGAGCAGAAATGTTGTGATTTGCCTATTACACCATATGAGGAAGGAGGAATCTGTGCAAAGAGCAAGCAAGCTTCTTTGTCCTATATTACCTGACTCTAGAATATATTATTCGATTAGTCAGTAGATAAGCATTTTTTAAGCATCTACTATGTATAGGTACTGAGCTAAGTGTTGAGGATTTTTTTAAAAGGCAAAAGACAATATTCAATCTCCTTCTGGGCTCCCATTCATTTATGCTAGGGTTCTACTTTGCTCAGAGCAGTAACTCCTTCATGACCCTGTCTACTATATGACTTTCAAACAGGGAAAAATAATAATTATAATCAAAATCATAACAGCAATATCCCTCAGTTACCCTCGTCAGCAGGTAAGACAATTGTGAAATAATTAGTTTTATAGTAAATTAGTAAAATAAAGTAGTAAAATAGTCAGGCGCCTATGAGGGAAGGTTTGGAGATGTTTCCCCTTTATTTAATGGGCAACTTGGTGGCACAGAGCACTGGGCCTGGAGCCAGGAAGCCTCATCTCCCTGAGTTCAAATCTGGCCTCTGGTAACTTCTAGCTGTGTGATCCTGGCGAAGTCACTTAACCCAGTTTGCCTCAGTTCCACCTCTGTCAAATGAGCTGGAGAAGTACATGGCAGACCACTCCATGATCTTTGACAAGAAAACCCCAGCTGGGGTCACAAAGAATCAGACATGACTGAAAATGACTGAACAACAGTCCCTTCATTTAACAAACATTTAACATGACTGTATGTCATGCACTTCACTAGATGCTGAGGATGCCAAGACAATGAAAGAAATATCACCTGTCTTCATGAAGTTTCATTTTACTGAGGGATACAATAGTCACACAGAAAAGAAATCCTTGATCAAATTAGGGGGTTTTCCTAAACAACCTGGCAACATTCGAGTGGAGCAATCATTAATTACTGATCTAATTAGAGAAGTCCTTCAAAACATGGTGGGATTGTAGGACATTAGCTTTTAGATCAAGACAAATTATGGTGCACTTGTTCGATCATTTTTCAGTTGCATCTGCCTCTATGACCTCATATGAGGTTTTCTTAGCAGAGATGCTGTGGTGGTTTCCCTCTCTAGTTCATTGTACAGATGAAGAAACTGAGGCAAACAGGGTTAAGCTGCCCTATGATGTTGCACAGGGAATGACTAATGATTGGTGAAGAGGATCAGCCATGACTCTTGTGGCCTAGATAAAAAACAAGCTGGCCCACTAAGAGAATCCAGACTATGGCCAAGTTGGCTATGGATAAAAGACTGAACTCTTGAGGAAACTCTAAGCATGAGGACTCACTAATGAAATGAAATGAAGAGGAATTTCTGTCTTCCTCAGCTCCCCTACAGCAGAAACAGAAGGGGAAACTCAAGAACATTGCTTCCTGAATACCATCGTGGTTCAGAAGGTTCAAAGAAAGCTCCATGGAGCTGGGATCATACCACAAAGGACAGCAGATGTTAGTCAAGATTTCAAGAGAGCAGAACTGGAGAGGCTTTCCACTGGTCCTAGGCTAAGGAGCTGATTTTTTCCCCTTAAAAAGCCTACAGTATTCTAACCAAAGATTTCAGTTTATCAAGAAATTAAAGATAGCAGAGACTATGGTTAATTGGAAAAACAATGTGCTCATCAAAGATCAAGTCCAATATGATCCCAACAAAGCAACCCGGCTAGCAGAGACATCTTATCCAGAGGAGGACCGTCAAGGGAAATATCATGAGAAAACATATGGGTCCCTGCAGAGCCACAGGCATGAATTTCCCAGCTTTACATGCCCAATGCATGTAGGACCTTCATGTGTGATCTCTGTAATATCACACTCCCCATTAATAGTGCGTTCCTTTGCAGAAGAGATTCATTATCCATAGCTCAGTTATAGCAACATAATAAAAATGATGACACTTGGCAGCTCCTTGGGTATTGTGCTGGGGGTGAAAGAAAGGAAGCTAGTGTGGAATATGTGAAGATAGGCAAGTCGTGCCTCAGATTCTGCAGAACCCTTGATGACTTCTCGTCCCTTTAATAGTTTTCACTGGCTTTGATGAAGTATGTTGCTTTGATTTCCCCTAGGCACATCACTCTTCCAATCAACCATAGTCTCTGCTGGCATCTTCTATGCCAGTGTCCTTTCTATTCCCCACATCCTTTCCTGGA
This sequence comes from Gracilinanus agilis, assembly GCF_016433145.1. Taxonomy (NCBI): domain Eukaryota; kingdom Metazoa; phylum Chordata; class Mammalia; order Didelphimorphia; family Didelphidae; genus Gracilinanus; species Gracilinanus agilis. The sequence goes on along the minus strand of NW_025390314.1, from coordinate 3,156 downwards.
GTCCCCTACCTCCCCATCTAACCAGATCTATCTATCTATCTATCTATCTATCTATCTATCTATCTATCTATCTATCTNGATCTATCTATCTATCTATCTATCTATCTATCTATCTATCTATCTATCTATCTATCTTTCTTTCTTTCTGCTTTAGTGATGTCTTTTGTATTGTCCCTGACCTTCATACATACACACATATATTCTCATCCCATCTTATCCATCCCCTAAACAACAATCCCTTGCAACAAGGACTTTTTAAACAGAAAGAAAAGCTACTCATTAGAAGCAATCAACATATCAACAAAGCCTGATGGTACATGCAATATTTCATACACATAGTCCCCCATGTCTCCAAAGAAGAGAAAAAAGGTGAATTTTCTCAAATTCTCCAGAGTCGAACTTATTTATTCTAATTACACAGTGTTTGTTTTCTCTTTTGTTATTTTCAACTTTCCATTATTATAGTTATTGTACATTACATTCATCTGTTTAATTTTGTATATTTTATCTCTTTATTCTGCTTGCTTTTCTCTGCATAAATTTGTATGTCTCTTATACTTCTCTGATTTCTTCTAGACCAGGCTCTCACCTTTCAAATCTCTAACACCAGGATTCCTACTCCTCTAAGAAGTCCTCTTGGATTAATCTCAATCCACATAGATCCCTTAAGATCAGACTCAGCCTTTCCTCAACATTCCTGTTTTCCTGCTCAACTTTCCCGTAGTATGATTTTTCTTAACTAAACCTATGATTTCCCAGTAAGGAAACTCCTACCAATAAACCTTCTTTACACCTTGGGGTATGAGAGGGTAGCTTAGGGGCATTGAAAAGTTAAGTGACTTGCCCAGGATCCTACAACCAGTATGTGTCAGAGACAGGTCTTAAACTTGGGTCTTTCCTGATCTCAAGACAAGCTATCTATTCACTACTCCATAAAAAATGTCATATTTCATCACATATGGAATGAAGGGATTTAGAGCTGGAAGGATCCTTAGAGATCTCTTTATAATTAGGGTTTGGCTCATACACACCTTGCTTGGCTGATACAATCCCTTCCTGTGGAGAGGCTAAGGAAGTGCTTGCTACCAAGAGAATTATGATGATGTAGGAGGGAAGTGCTTTGGAGAGATGGTGATATAGAGTGTTGACATTCCATAACTGGCTCCTATCAGCTGCAGGGCTGGGGAGAAGGATTTTTGATTAGCTGTAGAGGCTTTGGAAAAAGGCTAATCACCTTCAGGCCCTTACTCTTTTCCTTCACTTGTTCCTTTCTATTCAAAGTGCAGGTAGATGGCACAATGGCTAGAGCCCTGGACCTTCTCCATTGGAATCAGGAAGACTCATCTTCATGAGTTCAAATCCAGTTTTAAACACTTATTAGCTAGTGACCCTGGACAAGTCACTCGACCCTGTTGGTCTCAGGTATCTCATCTGTCAAATGAGCTGGAGAAGGAAATGTCAAACCACTCCAGTAGTTTTGCCAAGAAAACCCTAAATGGGGTCATGAAGAGTTGGACATAACTAAACAACCACAACAAAGATTTCTAGGTGAAGGTAATAGAGACTTTTGAAAGGTTGAGAGAGTGCAGAGGAATCCAAGGTCCAAGCCAGGTTTTGTAGTCAGAAGAGCAGTGATTCCTCAAGGAGCAAGGATTGACTTTGGGGGGTAACCATCAGGATACCAGCCCAGTGGCCATGAGACAGAGATTCACCTGGCAGAGACGCCATGTTTGGATGGAACCAATGAAGGTTATGAGTCTCCTTCCCCACCTCCCTAGACAACCACCACTACCAGAAACCAGGGTGATGTAGATGAGAGTGTGCCCCAAGGTGTTGGGGGAAATGTTTGTACTTTGTTCTTACTATGTCTTGGAAGTCAATATCCATCTGTAAAAATGAATTGATATTAAGTGGCTACATAGAAATGGATCACTAGTCACATGGTGGCAACGTAGCTGGTGGGATCTTGAGTGAAGGGCAACAGAGAAGACGCATTCAGTTCTGTAGGGTTACCCTGTGGAACCCTGTAGGGTGTAGCTACATAGCACCCTGGCTCTGGGAGAGTGAGCCAAAACATATACCATGTACCAGTCTGATCCCTTCATTTGACAAGTGGAAAGAGGTCTAGAAAGCTCAAGTCCCTCGTACAACATCGCAGAGCTGGTAAATGATTGAGCTAGGTAAGGATTACAGAAAATTCCTTTTTTTAAATTCTTAACTGAGAACTCTTTTCATCATATGAAAAAGATTTGTCAAACTAACTAGGTAATGATACTGATTCTAACTAGACATGTCTAACTGGATATATCTGCTGCTGCTTCTTCTTTTAAACTCTTACTTTCTGGGGGGAAGCTGGGTGGCTCAGTGGATTGAGAGCCAGACCTAGAGATGGCATGTTCCTGGGTTCAAATCTGGCCTCAGACCCTTCCCAGCTGGGTGACCCTGGGCAGGTCACTTAACCCCCATTGCCTAACCCTTACCACTCTTTTTCTTTAGAACCAATACACAGTATTTATTCTAAGACAGAAGGCAAGAGTAAAAACAAAACAAAACAAAAACCATACTTTCTGCCTTAGTAACAACTGTAAGACAGAAAGACAAGAGCTAGGCAATGGGTTAAATGGGGTTAAATAACTTGCCCAGCATCACACAGCTAAGAAGTGTCAGAGATCAAATTTGAACCCAGGACCTCTGGTCTCCAGGCCTGGTGCTTTATCCACTAGCTTCCCCAGATTATAAACTTCTTGAGGACAGAGAAAATATCTTTTTCTCTTGTATATTCCATGGGGTTTTATCTAGCGCTAGTCAAATAATGAGTCAATGATTGACGATTGACCAATGGCAGTAACACATTGTTATAAGACTTTACAAAGCTCTTCAAATACATTGCCTTTCTAGATACTCAAACAGCCCTATGTAAGTGTTAGAACCATTGTTATCTCTATTTTACAGCTAAGAAAACTGACTAGGAAGGGAAGGAAGTAGGGACAGCTGGATGACTCAGATAGAGAGGCAGTCCTGGAGATGGAAGGTCCTGGGTTCAAATCTGACCTCAGACACTTCCTATATATCTGACCCTGGACAAGTCACTTAACCCCCATTGCCTAGCCCTTCCTCTCTTCTGCCTTAGAACCAATAAATATTATTGATTCTAAG
>NW_025390313.1:0-2120 GCF_016433145.1 Gracilinanus agilis | reverse complement strand
CACTATGTATCTTGCAGTTCAGTGTCTCAGTTTTTTTTTTTTTTTTGGGGGGGGTGGGGTTGGGAGGTTATCCATGAATTCTATCAATTGGTGATTTGTTTTCTATATTCAGAACTTCTGGGCAGTTTTCTTCTATTATTTTTAGGGGTCTTTTGAATTGTTGTGTTCTTATTTTTTAAATTTTATTAATTGATTTATTTTAAAAGATGTTTCCATGATTCCTTTTCTTTCCCTCCCCTTTTCCTTCCCACCTCCCAGAGACAACAAGTAATTTCACTGGGTTGAACAAATGTTGTCACTTGATACCTATTTCCATTTTATTCATTTTTGCTATAGAGTAATTTTAAGGCCTAAACCCCAAATTACATAGCTATTTATATGTGATAAGTGATATCATATGTTTTGCTTTTGCATTTCTACTCCCATAATTCTTTCTCTCAATGAGAGAGTGGATAGCACTCTTTTACATAAGTCCTTCAGGAGAGTCCTGGCTTGTTGCCTTGCTACTAGTAGCAAAATCCATTACATTGGATTTTTCCAGAGTGTTTTACTATGTGCAATGCTCTTCTGGTCCTGCTCATTTCACTTTGCATCAGTTCAATGAGATTCTCCCAGTTCATATGGAAAGCCTCCAGATCATCAATCCTTACAGCATAATAGTATTCCATCACCATCAGATACCACAATTTGGTCAGCTATTCCCCAATTGAAGGACATCCCCTCATTTTCCAATTGTTTTGCCTCCACAAAGATCGCGGCTATAAATATTTTTGTACAAATCTTTTTCTTTATTATCTCTTTGGGGTACAAACCCAGCAATGGAAAGGGTGGACAAAAGGGTAGGCATTCTTTTAAAGCCTCTTGCTCATAATTCCAAATTGCCTTCCAGATTGGCTGGATTAATTCACAACTCCAACAGCAATGCATCAGTGTCCCAATTTTGCCACATCCCCTCTGTTAAAATCATTATCTGGGACAAGATGGATGCCACTTTGAATGACAGCACCAGCAGTTGAGAACTTTGGAATGTTCCCAGGTGCCATGAGCCAAGGGCAAAAAGCAGTTGGCCCCAGCCCTATACATACCCCCAAGGGACAAGTCAAGGGGGCTCATTTTGGATCAGGGTCCTGGGAAGGTGGGAGGTGAAGGGTGAAAGGGGTAGGCCTGAAGCCTGTGACCTGTTATCCTACTGAGATAGCTAGTGATCAATCAACATCATTGATAGCAGAGCTGAGAGAGTATACTGATTCATCTATCAACATCATCAATAGCCTTCCCTAATCTCTGGCTTGGCTGTGGCCAAGTCAGGTCAGAGTTAGTGAGAGGGTGAAGAGCCTTCAGAGTCTACTAAGCCTAGCAATTTCCAGGCTTTGATCAACTATTGGATTAATAGCCAATCAATTATCAATAGGGTTCCTAGATCCTCAATCCTGTTACCTTGTTTTCCTTATCCCATCAATAGATTCAATATAGTGTTTTACAAACAAGTACCATTACTGAGTGGTTATTATATCAAAGCCCTTGGGAAGGGGAGTTTAATATGCAGTCAGATTATACCATTTCCAATAGCCCACCATAGCCCTTATCAACAACTAATCAAACCTCAGGTTGGGATCTAGAGAGGCTAACCATCCACACAGCCTCTTAAGGGGTCCCTGCCTGGGCAAAATGTTAGAAGGGAACAACTGACAGGCTTAGCCAGTCAAGCTTGTCAAGGAGGAGAGGCAATGATTATATCAACAATATATGTTGATATTGTGTTATTTGGAATTTGGGGGGCTCCATTGAGAGTTATTTGGGGCTCATTTGAGCCTTAAAATACTTAGATATATGACAAACTTCCTGTGGATGTTTAGGGGCTCAGAAACTACATTTCCCATGATTCCTCTTATAAAATGGAGGCAGACTGGAAGTGTGATGATGTAAGAGAATGATATAAGACTCCTGGGGCCATTGGAGGTGGTGGCTTTTGCTACCTAGGCATGCTCTTTTTTGGCATGGAGGGAAGATATAGAATGTAATTCTGAAGGCGGCAATTTTTGAAATTAGATTTTAGCAGGCCAACATGACCCTAAATAAAATATTACTTCTCCTTTTAATATAAGTCTATATTATATATA
>NW_025390312.1:0-9092 GCF_016433145.1 Gracilinanus agilis | reverse complement strand
ATTCATTTTTATAAGTGAATAATCTTATAAAACCAAAACCCTAAAACATATGCCCAAATAAATAAGTGCTAAATCTTCCATCTGCATTCTTACTCCACCAGTTCTCTCTCTGGAGGTGGATAGCATTCTTTTTCATAAGTCCCCCAGAATTGTTCTGGATCGTATCGCTGTTAGTAGCAAAGTCTATCACATTTGATCATTCCCCAATATTGCTATTACTGCATACAATATTTTCCTGGTTCTGCTTACTTCACTCTAGTTCAGTTCATGGAGGTCATCCCAGATAAAGAAATGTTTCTTAAAAAGTCCACCAATACCATGTTAAGAAGTCCTATGTTCCCTTCCTGCCCTAAATCTAAGACCTTGGCATCAGATGGTGTCTGAGATTCTGGAATTCCCAGACCTGGCATTGCACATTCTAGGTTCTAAGGGCAAGTACTTACTAATATGTGTAGCATGCTATGTTAGATGCTAGGGTTAAAGTTATTTTAAAGGTCTCTGCCCTCAGGGAGCTTACAGTCCAGTGAGAGGGGAACATAATGTAAGCAGATAAATATTTACAGGATTGCTAGAGGAAGAATGGACTCTGACAACTAGGAAAGTCTTCCTAAAGAAGGTGACTCATCAGGGAAGCCTTGAAGAAAGTGAGACAATCTGGCCCTGCCATCTTCTTTTTGTTGACTAGCATTCCCATTTTTAGGATTAATTTTATTATTTTAATTTTTATTATCATTTAATATTTTAAAATTCTTAATATTCTTTTTAAAAGAAATTTGAAGTTCCAGATTCTCTGCCTCCCTCTAGTCTCTCCTTCACCCATTGAGAAGGCAAGCAATATGAAGACCAGAAGTGAGTGTTGCAAGCACAGGGACAACTTGTACAAAGGCATGGAAAGTCAAGTTGAAAGAGCAGCAAATTAGCCAGTTTAGATGTAAACATGATGAGAATAATGGGAAATAGACCAGGAAAGGAAAGTGGGAGCAAAAGAGGAGGATCTTGAAATTCCTGGCTGCTGACTTGGTGGTGTGTTCTATGGCAATAGGAAGTGGTTGAAGCTTCTTAAGGATAGTAATATAGTAAAATTCTCCAAAGTGAGGTACAGATTGGTTGGATTACTAGGAAGCATCAAAGTGTATATAGTTCTAGGCCTGGAGTCAGGAAGAACTGAATTCAAATTCAGCCTCAGAACACTTATTTAGCTGTGTGACCATGGGCAAGTCACAACCTCTTTGCTTCCGTTTCATCTGTAAAACAGAAATCATAACATCATCTACCTCCCAGAGGTTTAGTGAGGATCAACTGAGATCATATTTGTAAAGTGCCCAAAGTTATTTTTCATACATTGTATTAATTCCAATATATTAGGAAAAATTACTGTGCATTCCTGTGTCTGGGATCCTAGTCAGAGGATCTTGTCTGCTGCTTTTTGCATTTTCTTTGTCTTTGGGAATCCCAATGAATGTTTTCCTTTTAGACAGAATTTGGTTAATAAATGAAGGAGGCAAGGGCTCTTTCCCTTGGACTGTGACCTGTCTACCTTTGGGGATCAGAATGGGTAGGAAGGTTGACAGAAGAACCTTTAATTAGATCTCATCAATTAATAATGTCTAGGGATGGTCAAGGGAGGGGTTGAATAATGAGCTCCTAAAAATCTGATTCTTAGACTGTCTAACTCAGTTGGGGTTATCCTTGGTATGAGAGGCAACCCATGGATTCCACATCACTTTATTGGTTATGATGTTGATCTAACCAATAAACCTGAAATAATCAATAAACTTATATATTCTAACCCACAAATTAGTCTCTTGAGATAATTTTAATCATAACAAAAGCTTTTAGCATAGTACTTGTACATAGTAGGTGCTCTAGGAAAAAAATGAGATTAAATGATTATTAGATAATTTATTTTTTTTTAATTTTTAAATATTTTTCCATGGTGATATGATTCATTTTCTCTCCCTTCCCTCTTCCCTCCTCCCTTCCTGGAGCTGACAAGCAATTCCACTGGATTATATATGTGTTATCATTTGATAGCTATTTGCATATTATTTATTTTTGTAATAGAGTAATATTTCAAAACCAAAACCCGAGATCATATACCCCTATAAACAAGTGATTAATCATATGTTTTTCTTCTGCATTTCTGCTCCCACAGTTCTTTCTCTGGATGTGGATAGCTTCTTTCTCACAAGTCCCTCAGGATTGTCCTGGATCGTTGCATTGTTACTAGTATCAAAGTCAGTTACATTCGATTGTGCTACAATGTATCCATCTCTGTGTACAATGTTCTCCTGGATCTGCTCCTTTTGCTTTGCATCAGTTCATGGAGATCTCTCCAGTTTATATAGAAATCGGGCAGTTCATTATTCCTTTCAGCAAAATAGTATTCCATCCCCATCAGATTCTACAACTTGTTCAGTCATTCCCCAATTGAGGGACATTCCCTCATTTTCCAATTTTTTGCCACCACAAAGAGTGTGGCTATGAATATTTTTGTACAATATTTTTATTATCTCTTTGGGGTACAACCTAGTAGTGGTATGGCTGGATCAAAGGGCGGGAATTCTTTTAAAGCCTTTTGGGCAGAGTTCCAAATTTCCCTGCAGAATGTTTGGATCAATTCACAACTCCAAGAGCAATGCAGTATTATTCCAATTTTGCCACATCCCCTCCAATGTTTATTATTTTCCTTTACTGTCATATTGACCAATCTGCTAGGTGTGAGGTGGTATCTCAGAGATGTTTGATTTGCATTTCTCTAATCAGGAGGGATTTAGAACACTTTTTCATGTGATTATTGATAGTTTTGATTTCTTCATCTGAAAACTGCCTATTCACGTCCTTAACCATTTGTCAATTGGGGAGTGGCTTCATTTCTTGTACATTTGACTTAATTCCTTATAAGTTTGGGAAATTAGACCTTTATCAGAGATTTTTATTATAATTTTTTAATCATTTTTTTGCTTCCCTTCTAATTTTGGTTGCATTGGTTTTGTTTGTACAAAACCTTTTAAATTTAATATAATTGAAATTATTAATTTTACATCTTGTAGTATTCTCTATCTCTTGTTTGGTCTTAAATTCTTTCCTTTCCCATAAATCTGACAGGTATACTATTCTATGTTCATCTAATATAATTTCCCTCTTTATATTTGTCATTTACACATTTTGAATTTATTTTGGTATAGGGAGTGAGATGTTGACCTAAACCTAATTTTTTATGTTGATGTTTAGATGTTGATGCAAACCTATATTTTCCCATTCTTTTTTCCAATTTTCCAGTAGTTTTTGTCAAATAGTGGGTTTTTGTCCCAAAAGCTGGGATCTTGGGGTTTATCAAATGCTAGCTTGCTGAGGTCATTTACCCCAAGTCTATTCCATTGATCCACCCTTCTTTCTTAGCCAGTATACCATATTATTTTGATGACCACTGCTTTATTGTACAGTTTAAAATCTGGTACTGCTAGGCCACCATCCTTCCCACTTTTTTTTATTAGTTCCCTTGATATTCTTGATCTTTTGTTCTTCCAGATGAACTTTGTTATAATTTTTTTCTAATTCTATAAAAATGTTTTTTGGTAATTTGATAGATATGGCATTGAATAAGTCAATTAATTCAGGTGGGATTGTCATTTATTTTAGCTTGTTCTACCCTTGAGCAATTAATGTTTTTCCAATTGTTTAGGTCTAGTTTATTTGTGTGAAATTTTTTTTTGTTGTTGAGTTCATATAATTCCTGAGTTTGTCTTGGCAAATAGATTCCCAAATATTTTATATTGTCTAATGTGATTTTAAATGGAATTTCTCTTTCTAACTCTTGCTGCTGAGGAAATATATAGAAATGCTGATGATTTCCATGGGTTTATTTTGTACTCTGCAACTTTGCTAAAGTTATTATTTCTACTAGCTTTTTAGTTGATTTTCTAGGATGCTCTAAGTATACCATCATATCATATGCAAAGAGTGATAGCTTAGTTTCCTCCTTGCCTACTTTAATTTCTTCAATTTCTTTTTCTTCTCTAGTTGCTACAGTTAGCATTTCTAGTTCACTCCTGATCTTGTTGGGACGATGGTTTTAAATAAATAAATATTGTTTTGAGGAAAGACACTTTTACACCTGTACTTTCTAGTGTTTTCAATAGGAATGGGGGTTGTATTTTGTCAAAGGCTTTTTCTGCAACTCTCAAAACAATCATGTGATTTATGTTAGTTTGATTATTGATATGACCAATTCTATGTATAGTTTTCCTAATATTAAACCAGCCTTCTATTCCTGACATAAATCTCACCTGGTCATAGTGAATAATGCTTGCGATGACTTGCTATAGTCTTTTTTTTTTTTTAAATTTTAAACCCTTAACTTCTGTGTATTGACTTAAAGGTGGAAGAGTGGTGAGGGTAGGCAATGGGGGTCAAGTGACTTGCCCAGGGTCACACAGCTGGGAAGTGTCTGAGGCTGGATTTGAACCTAGGACTTCCCTTCTCTAGGCCTGGCTCTCAATCCACTGAGCTACTCAGTTGCTCCCTGTAGTCTTTTTTTTTTTTTTTTTTTTTTTTTTTATTTATTTATTTATTTTTATTTTAAACCCTTAACTTCTGTGTATTGACTTATAGGTGGAAGAGTTGGTAAGGGTAGGCAATGGGGGCCAAGTGACTTGCCCAAGGTCACACAGCTGGGAAGTGTCTGAGGCCAGATTTGAACCTAGGACCTCCCGTCTCTAGGCCTGGCTCTCAATCCACTGAGCCACCCAGCTGCCCCCTCCCTGTAGTCTTTTTGCTAGTGTTCTGTTTAAAATTTTTGCATCCATGTTCACTAAGGAGATTGGTCTATAGTTTTCTTTCTCTGTTTTTGGTCTTCCTGGCTTGGGAATCATTACCATATTTGTGTCATAAAAAGAATTTGGTAAGACTCCTTCTTTGCTTATTTTGTCAAATATTTTGTATAATATTGGGATTAGTTATTCTTTAAATGTTTGATAGAATTCATTTGTGAATCCATCTGGCCCTGGCGATTTTTTCTTAGGGAGTTCCTTATTAGATAATTATTAATCATTTGCTAGAATAATAACAATTGATGATGATGATGATGATGATGATGATGATGATTCCATGGGATACCTGTTGGCTCGGAGGTCTTTGCCACTTGGACAAACTTTCCCTAGACACGGTGGGTTCCCAAGATGGATGTTTTCTCCCTCTCGTTACTGCTTCTTCTTCTTTTTTTTTTAACCCTCACCTTCCATCTTGGAGTCATTACTATGTATTGGCTCCAAGGCAGAAGAGTGGTAAGGGCTAGGCAATGGGAGTTAAGTGACTTGTCCAGGGTCACACAGCTGGGAAGTGTCTGAGGCCGGATTTGAACCCAGGACCTCCTGTCTCTAGGCCTGGTTCTCTATCCACTGAGCTACCCAGCTGCCCCCTCATTCCTGCTTCTTGTCTGCACTTGTGCTCCCTCTTTCCTTGTTAGCGGCTTTCAGCTCCTGCCTGATCTTTCTGGAGATGTTCTCCCCAAACTATTTTCATTTTTCCTTTCTTTTGTCTTTCTGGTTAGATCTTCCCTGACTTTCATGCCCTAACACCAACCTTGACTGCAAAGGATTCATCAGGATGTTTTGGAATGATCCTGTTTGCTTTATGAAGAGCGTCCCTCCACCTAGCCTTCTTAATCTCAGAAGGTGACATCTTTTAGGGACTGGGTGTGAAATAAGCATAAAAACTGTAGCCCTTTATATAGCACATGTGCATTAAGAAAGTCATGTAAGGGGGGAGACCTTGTGGTCCCCCGAATGCCCTGCATTACACTTCCTGTGTGGTTATGTGCCTGGGCATCACAACAGATGACCCAGACTACTTAGAAAGCCAACTAGGTGTAAATTCATTAGCCTCATGAGAGCCACGGTGAGCAGGAACTGGGGTCCTTTTGGCTCAGCTTCCATCCTGAATGCAAACTCACTCTTTCTGCTCTTAATTAGCCAGACCCAACCATGTGTCAGGGGATCTGGGGCTTGAAGAAGCAGTTGCCTGGTGACTGTGGTACTTAGAAAGATCTAATAATAATTTTCTTTCTTTCTTTCTTTCTTTCTTTCTTTCTTTCTTTCTTTCTTTCTTTCTTTCTTTCTTTCTTTCTTTCTTTCTTTCTNTCTCTCTCTCTCTCTCTCTCTCTCTCTCTCTCTCTCTCTCTCTCTCTCTCTCTGTCTCTCTCACAAATAAATAATTATAAATCTAATAGAAATCTCCAAGATTAATTTTAATTATAGCATGGGTATCTTGCCTCTGGAGCCTCTGCTCTTTCAATTAAGGCCCTGTGTATAATTGGAAATCTTGTACCTTTGAACTATATTACCCAGGAGCCCAGTGACTTCCTGTCGTTACGTGCTGACGTAGACAGGAGATTAATTGGGGGGAGGTGGATGTCTAGGTCTCTTATCTTCCTATGAGGGCAGTTGTGAACATGGGACTTTTGAGAAGGGAGATGAGCTTGACCACGTGGTGGTTTTTTTAAATTTTGTTATAGAATTACCTTTTTATTCCTTTACTTCTAGCAATTATAAATAAATCTTATAAAAACATAATATTTGAAGCTACTGTATATTCATTTTAATTTTTATACCTGACAGTGCATGATACGTGTTTGCTATGGTGAGATCCAAGAGGGGAAGGTCCTTGGGAAGTGGAAGCAACAGGAAGAAATGAATTTGACTGAACATTAAAGGATAGGAAGAGTTTCAAAAGAATGAGATGGGGCGAGGGAGTCGAAGAGAGCATTGTGGGGAAGGGACAAGCCTGAGCCAAGTGGGATGGATATGAAGGATTATGAGGAGTTTCCTTTGACTAAAACATCCCATTGTAGTCATTGCAGACTGTGGGGCAGGGTAACTGGAGTTACCCATTGCAATCCCCTAATTGGAGAATGCTATGGACGTGAATTTTGATTTCATCAAGTCATTGCCCAGAGGCTGGTGCTGTCCTCTTCGATCCCACATTTCTAATTCCCACTATATTGACTTTTAGGTTCCCAGAGAGCAGCCAACTTCTTCTTCCCTCAGAGACTTATCATTGGATCGACTTTACTGACTAACATTTCTGGTCCTCTCGTTTTTGTTGTTCTTTAACAACTCCCCCATCCGTTGTGGGCTTTAACTTCAATCAGCTGGTTTACATCGGTTAGTTTTTTACAAAAAAGGAGGAACAGGAAGGGCAGATTTTCTTAAAAGTCCTTAAAATTGGGGGCGCCCCCTTCCCTTTCTCTGAAATTCCAGACTTCAAGCACGGAGGTCAAAGGGCACACGTGCAGGAAGCCTTTACACTCCTGGCCTTGGGAAGCCTTTGCCTATATCTCAGAATCGTCACCTATGGTCTGTGAACCACGAAATAAAGCTCTTCTGGTCTCTATAGCTAGCTCCAAAGGGAAGGGCTGAGCATGCTTATGGATGGGGCTTCTCTTTAGACTCCTACTAGGTTTCTTTGGTTTGTCTTCTTTGACAAGATGGAGAAATGTGTGCTAAGAGGTTCTGGTGCTCTCATGCACATGCACACACTCACACTCACGCACACTCACACACACACACACACACACACACCTACTTGGGAGGCTGTTTTCCCTGGCTATGTGGGAGCCTGAGTAGGGAGAGTAGGACCAACTTCCTATGTCTTGGGCCTTTTGGATGCATTCTCACTCCTGGCCACTAAAAGGCTCCCTTTTTCAGGAGGTGGGAGACCAGAAATAAGAGTTTGCCTTTTTGATTTAAGAGTCAATCACCCTGGACCCACATACTCACAAAGACTCTAGGCCCATTGGCCACTTTCCCACTCCCCTTGACCTTATAGATCAGTGATTCCCAAAGTGGGCGCCACCGCCCCCTGGTGGGTGCTGCAGCAATCCAGGGAAGCAGTGATGGCCACAGGTGCATTGATCTTCCCTATTAATTGCTATTAAAATTTTTTAAAAATTAATTTCCAGGGGGGCTAAGTAATAGTTTTTCTGGAAAGGGGGTGGGAGGCCAAAAAAGTTTGGGAACCCCTGGTATAGATGGAAGAAAAATGTGCTAACAGTTAAATGAGTGTAACTCAACAATATTGTGGTGAAAAGAGCCCAAGATTTGGAGTTCTATGATTTGGGTTGAATCCTGGCACTTTTGTGTCTGTGGGTGAGATCTTAACCTGCCTGGGCTCAGTCTCTGCATCTGTATAAGGCCAAGTTAGGCAAATGTGTCCATCCTGCCTTCCATCAAAATTTTGTGAACTTGGCAAATGAAGACTCTTGTTAAGTAGTGAGTTCATCAACAATGATAGTGTTCAAGCAGACGATAGGAGAGCACAAGCCATGACTATGTTCATGGGTCAAGTAAGAAGCCCCTGAGTTGGGCCTTTGTGATCACTGTTCAGTTCCAGGTTATGCCAGATCTGAGAGGCAGAGAGACCCAGCACAGATACTCTGCTCCCTCCAGGTTAAGCCAGTCACCATTATGTTTCTCCTTGTCCCTCTCTTTCCCCAATATTGGATGCTCTCGGTGACTGTGGTAGCATTGAGTAAATACCCTCTTCCCTGTCCTGCAGATAAGACAATGGGATGTCAGAGTACGAACCAGGGAGGGAACTTGGAGCACAAATCTGCCTAATGTGATCAGGGGAACTCGCTCCCTATTTTTATTCTTCTTAGGATCATAAAAGATAAGATTCGGGAAGGCTTGGCAGGCAGTGGAAGAGGTGGGGGAGAGATTGTTCCAGGGACAGGGAGCTACTTGGGGAAATGCCAAGGGATCAGAGTAAGAGCTGGGGAGAGAGAGATAGTGAAAACAAGGATGGAGGGGCATGATAAAGACAGACTCCAAGTATAAAGGAGCCTTGAATGTCAGGTCAGAAAGTTGGAAATTGATGATGGGGACAGAGAGGTGGCAGCTGGATACACGAGGAAGTGGGGAGTAAGGTTGTTAGAGAAGCATCAGACAGTGGAAAGAGAGTTGACTGAGAGCTTGTGCTAGCTAAAGTTTGAGGAGAGAAGTGAGAGAAAGAAAGGAAAGAAGAAAGAAAGGAGGGAAGAAGGAAAGAAGAAAAGAAAGAAACAAAGAAACAAAGAAACAAAGAAAGAAAGA
>NW_025390311.1:0-5258 GCF_016433145.1 Gracilinanus agilis | reverse complement strand
TCTCTCTCTTTCTCTCTCTCTCTCTCTCTCTCTCTCACACACACACACACACAAATCTTTAAATACTTTCATAGATGAGAGTTCAAATATATCTCCAACCATTGTTGCGCCTAAAAATTCAGACAGGCTATTAAATTATTTCTAGCCTATTCAGTAAGCTGCTTCCCGAGTCTCTTCCTGAGTCTCCTGGGCAAGCTGCTTCCTGGACCCCGACTTGTTCAGTCTCCTGAAACCCCCAACCCCAAATGTTTCCCACCATGTAACTGTCTTCCCAAGATAAGTTACAGATGCCTCCTGACCCCCTGACCAAAACACCTCCTTGATGGATGGTTACCATATGGTTCCTGACCTCCTGACCCTAACATTCCCCCTTGATGATATCTGAACATGAATGTTCCTAGACCCCCTTCTCCAGAAACCCTATAAAAACTCTTAGCTAAGAGATCCAAAGGGTCAGTCAGGCAAGCCTCTCTGTCTACTGATCCTAGCATTATTGCTAGTAAATAAATGGGCCTCTTCTTGCGTATTGCATTGTCAGTGTGATTTCTCCGGCCATGACCGAATCTGGGCCAGCTATTAAAATTTGGGTCCAACACCATATATTCTATAGGCAATTTCTTTATGCAGTGAACATGGGGAAAATATCTTTATATTTGTCTTCTTATCAAACTTGTCATCAATTTCCTTTTTCTTTACAATACTCAATAACAAAATCATTCCCATTTCTTTTTTTCTTGACCTTTACCTAGAAACTTTTCACCATTTGTCTAGTTTATGAATTTTCTCACATGCATATATATTTATAATATTAACAGCTTTCTATTGAATAAAGTACACCATTCCAGAGCCACATTCTAGTCACTGGTTTCATTACACTAATTTTCAGTAATACTCTGAAGGCAAGCTTTCCCCTTGTGTTGGGACTCAAATTTTGCTTTTTTGTTATTTGTAAATTGAGCATTTGTGTACAGATATTTGAAATCATAAATTTTAGTGCTGGCCTCTTTCTTGAATTTTCTCTCTGTTGTATCTATAGGTGCCAAATTACTATTGGTTTTTCATTTTCACACTTACTTTATTTAGCATCTTACTTGGGGGATATACATAAACAGTCTTCTCCCTTCCTAATCTTTTTTAGTTTAAGGCCCTTTGACTTGGTTTTGTGAGACAAATGCTTTCTTACCTGTGTTTATTAAGTGGACTTCATCTCTGGCCAAGAAACTGTCAACCTCAAACACACACACACACACACACACACACACACACACACACACACACACANCCACCACCCAACACACACACACACACACACACACACACACACACACACACACACACACATACACACATACACACACACCCCTATTTTTCTAAGCTCCTTACTTTCTTGTCCAAGTTTCCATATTCATTGGCAAATTTTGTTCTTTTTAGAAATCCTATTTGTGCCTATGTCAGTATCCATCATTTGTTTTGATAAGCCTTGAGAGACTTTCTGTTATGTCTTATGCATAAACATACCCATTCATGTAGAGATATTTTTATTTAACACAGTAAGTTTTGTAATGTAACCAACATGTCTTAACACATCAGATGTTCACAACAACCCTGGGAAATAGAAGTTATTATTATCCCCATTTTACTACTGCATACAGAAGTTAAGTGAACAATATTGACCAGAGTCATAAAATTAGTGTCTAATGATGAATTTCAAATCACCTCTTCATGTCTCTGAGTTGAAAGTTTTATCTACTGTACCACTGACCTACCAGCTTATGAAGAAAACAAACCTCTCTTGTTATCACATCAATAATGGCCTCATTATGCCTTGAGCAGGCTAACATCAATCATTACTACTATTATTTTGCTTCTTACTCTAACTTTTATTTGCATGCTTCTGTATATCATCTCTGGATAACAAGCAACATCTCGCTTCTTGGAACATCTGGTCTCATCTTCTTCATTTAGAGTCTCATATTTGTCTCCAAATTCTAATTCTAATTGAAAACTGTCTTTTTCTATCCTTTTCTCTACTACCTATTTCTTAATTTCTCTATAATCTCAATAAGGTTCCTCAAATCTAGATCCATCCTCTTCCTCCATATTAAAGCCTTGCTTCTCTTTCTTTTCATGCTTAACAACATCCTGGAGGGTGGAATCTTTCATTAAATGCTTTCATCTACTTCTCCAGGAGGAAGTTCAATTTACACTTGGAGAACAAATAGTAGTCCCTGGTTCACTGCAGAAATGAAACCATCATCATTATTATTATATTACTATATCTTGTTGAAGGTCATGTTATGTTTTCTTTATGAATTTTGATACAAAGTCATTTGGAGCATAAGCCTATTCTTGACATCTGCATGTTTAACTTTCATAACTTTAGGCATTCATTTGCTATTATTAATAATTTCATTTTTGTTTGTCAATCATACACATTTGAGTCTATGTGCAGTAAAGGGGGAAAAAAGAATGTGATACATGCAAGTTTGTAGAGAGGCACTTCATAGGTCTTTTTTACCTTATTATTTTAAAAAGCTCTCCATGTATTAGTTGAATATATTCATTATTTAAAATTCTACATTGTAAATAGACTCTATGGCAGAGTGCAAGCTCTAAAATGATGTGGAGACTTCATCAAATCTCATGTCTTCTAAAAGCAGTGACCAAAGTACCAGCAACTTCTCCTTTGGTTTTCAGAGGGATACCTCAATAGAGAGGTTTCGCACAGTATAGTACACAGTAAAATGCCCTCATACAACCATCTCACACAGTGAAAGGTAAGATTCAGGTCTAAAATATTTTGAGAATTTTATTTGCTGTATATAGTATTTATAGTAAAGTATTTCATGTGTTATGAAAAGTTAATATTATCTGAAATCAATTTATTTTTTGTGATGTTAAGAGAGAGATCTGGAGAATTACTCGTAAGAAAAATGTTTTGCATGATACCAATTTTATTTTTTGTTCTGCATTTTATAGGTTATTCCATAATTACTGTGTTAGGAAAAGTGCCTATTATTAGAAAAATGGTTTTGTTATAAAGAATTGTAAGCAGAGAGGTGCATTTTCAGCATTCTCTTATAAAAGATTAGTGTTTGGAGGTCACAACAACCTAACCTACTATTTCTCACAGTTTTAATGTATGAACATTTGTGTTTTTTTTAATTGTTTTGTCATTTTGTAGGAATATACCCCTATGAAAGTTGAGGGATTGAGTATATGCTATTTATATTTGTTTGTGGCCTATGATTCAATTCCATATAATAATTTTTTCTGATTTATCTCTTTTTATATTTTGAAAGTTTGCATTTACTTTGTCTAATAGCCTGCTAGCAATTTATCTACATCTATAACTATATCTATATTAATATCTATCTATATCTAAATATAAAGACAGTTATAGAGATATACGCACATATATACATTTATGTAGATATATAGGTATAGACATATAGGTCTTGAGAGATATATGGATACATATATACACATACACATGTATATAAACATATCTGTTAGGATTTACTTGATGCATTTTAATTTTTCCTACCTTTCAGTTTGATTTTGAGTGTATTTTATTATTTTCATTTTTTTTATGTTTCCCAATTAGCAAAAGATTATAAGATTTTTTTTCTTGTGCAATCTGGTACTCATTTTATTGGATTGTTTAATCCATTCACATTTAAAATTACAAGAGTTACATTTGTATTTTAATACCATTTAGTTCTTAAACTATTTTTTCAAGTTCTGATTTTCTCCTTATCTGCTGTAAACATGGTATAATGTACTTTCAGTTGTTTGTTTTCATCTTTTTAAGTTGGCTCTGTTCCTACTGCCTCTTTCCTTCTCACCCTTGATCCCTTCTTCTTAATTGTTACTCTTTTAACTCTTTAGAATTTTATTAGACCCTCTTTCCTTTCTATAGATCTCTCTCTCTGTGTCTGTCTGTCTGTCTGTCTGTCTCTCTCTCTCTGTCTATATACATACACATATATTCCTTCTTTTTTTCCCATTCAGTTGGGTGTATTCCCAATTTTTTCCCCCTTCAGCTGGTTCTGAACATTAGTTTAGTTCCCTTTTGTACTCCTTTGAAAAAAATGATTTATTTCACTCTCCATCATATTTTTTGGGGGTATTTACACTGCATTCTCATTTTATGATTCTTGATCCCTATAATCATCCAGTATCTCTTTTTTCTGTATTTTTCATATGACCAATGCTTCCAAGATATCCATTTTAGACTATGCACTCTAGGCTCTTTCTGCCACTGCCTTGTAAGGCTTACTCTGTGGATGATGTCAAAAAGGAAACTACCCTATGCTAGCGCATTGCCCCCTACTGATCTATACCCTCTCTTGTTGCCCATTTTTCCCCCTAAATTTGGCTGAAAATCTCTTCCCTGTGTTCATTCTCTCTCAGTTTTCTAGGAGCCAGTTGCCCCCTTGATTTCCTACTCTCTGTTGTTTTTAAAAACAACAAAGGTTGATATTATGAGAAAAAATAATATTTTAATTTCCATGGCCATGTTGGTAAAAATATATACAACCATGCCTGACTATTTTTAAAAATGCCGCCCATCCACATCTCCTCACAGCTTCCTTAGTAGCCAAAGAGGTCGTCTCAAGGCAGACCTCCGAATTTAAGCTGTGCTATACGTTGGGGACATCACCATGCCCCAGACCGGAAACTCATTGGATCACGGAAAATGTAGTTTCAAAGTCCCCCACATGTCCACAGGAAGTTTGTAAAATACTTTTAAATGGTCCCCCCTGAATTCCAAGTAACACATTTCCCCCTGAGATCTGGCAAAAAAAAAAAATGGTCTTTTTATTTCGGTGGATCTGTAAACATAGTCTACTTCTAAATTGCAGGAATTTGGGGATAAAAGAAAAGGATAAAACTAGCCGAATTGACAAAACGCCAATTTGGGGCAGTCCCCTATTGGCATAAGAGTGTACATTCAAAACAAATGCATTCAACTCATTCAACTCCCCATAGTTCAAATCAACTGCACCCCAAAGTTCAAATTTGGATCTTCATGATCCAGTGAAGGCTCTTCAGGCATCTTCATGGTGCCTTCACCAAACAGGTTTGTTATCTGGATTCTGGGGAGATGGTAAAATCTTTATACTGAAATTACTCTCAAAAGAATTTAAACTTTACATTATAGATTACAAAACATACATTTCCTTCTAAGAATGATACATTTCCCCCTGAGTACCAGATAACAAGCTATACAGTCAAAAAAACCCTCTTTTACC
>NW_025390310.1:0-3781 GCF_016433145.1 Gracilinanus agilis | reverse complement strand
TTCCTTCCTTCCTTCCTTCCTTCCTTCCTTCCTTCCTTCCTTCCTTCCTTCCTTCCTTCCATTATTACCCCTCAACCTCCTGGGATTTTGATGTTCTTTAAAAATCCCAGTTCTCAATCTAGCCTGGCATTCAATTTACAATTATTTCCACCCCTCCTCCCTAATCTTGCTCCTTTTCCCCCAGGAGTTTTCCCTCAATCCTAGTAGTTTCCTTAATCACTGACAAATGTCAGCCTCCTGGCAAAATATTCAATAAAGGAGTAGTTTTCTTCAAGGCTGTATAAGTACATGATTTTTAGGCTCCATGCCCCACTCCTTTCAAACCATCCCCACCCCATGGTGGCTCACAGCTGAGCCCCAGCCTACCAAACTGCAGCCCCAAATCCACCTCTCAGAATTTGGAGATTGCTTCCAAGCACTTGTTCCCTCCAACATGAAGTCTTTCTGATCCCTCCAGCTGTATTCGCCTTCTCGAAATTACTTTGTCTATAATTGAGAAAAGGTCAACTGCTCATGGGTAGGATGAACCAATGTAATACAAATTAACAATGTTCTTTTCACGAATTTACTTACTCAATACTGTATCAATCAAACTACTCAAAGATTAATTTACAAAACTAGGAAACATAATTCTGAAATTCATGTGGAGGGGAAAAAAAGGTCAAGAATCTCAAGAGAAATAATGAAAAGAAATAGTAACCAAGGGAGCAGAGCTGCGCCAGATCTCCAACTGTCTTGTAAAGCAGCTATTATTGAAACAAGTTGGTATTGGTTAAGAAACAGAAATCAGTAAGAGAACCAGATTAGGCACACAGTGGATAGAAGTGAATGTAGCTGGTGAGACCTTAGCTGGTGTGATAAAGACTTGCTATTCTACAAAAACCGCTGGGAAAATTGGATGGAAAAATGGAAGAAATCAGAGTTAGACCAGCATCTCCCACCTAACACTAAGATGAACTCTGAATGGGTATGTGACCTAGATAGGATCCATCCTATCATAAGCAAAATGGAGAAATCCATTAAAAAGTGCTCATCAGAACTATGGAAAGGAGAGAAACCAAACAAGGGATTACAGAAGATCTTAGAAGGTAAAAGTGGATCATTTTATTTACATAAAATTTCCAAGTTTTTGCACAAGCAAATCTAATAAACTTTGCAAATCTTTTGTATTTTTTTGTGGATGGGAGAAATGTAAGCCACCGGAGGAGAGCAAAATTTGGGGTTTCTATGTTTGGCACCTGGCAGGACATCTGAACAATAGCTAACATTTGCATACAGGAGGCACGGAACATGTTTTTGTTGAATTGAAGTTGGACCACACGGGTGACGGGACCCTAATTGATTGGAGTAGACTTGTTTCTAATGAGACCCTGGTGCCTGGGGAAGTGGAATCTTCCTCTTTCAGGCTTCTTGGGCCCTGTGCCTGATGGCTGAGCAGATGGAAATGTTACAGAGAGACTCAGCCAAGCTGAGAATAGATTTTATCCCTTTGGTTACAGAATGAAAGTTATAAGGTATTTTTAAATGGTTGCAATACATAATTTTGTTAATTAACTCTCATTTGTTGTTCACTCGTTTTCAGTCATGTCTGTCTCTTCCTGACCTCATTTGAGGTTTTCTTGGCAGAGGTACGGGAATGGCTTGTCATTTCTTTCTCTGGCTCATTTGACGGATGAGGAAACTGAGGCCAAGAAGGTTAAGTGACTTGCCCAGGGTCACAGAGCTAGTAAATGTTTGAGGCTAGAGTTGAACTCATGAAGATGAGTTTTCCTGACTCCAGGTCCAGAACTCTGACCACTGAGCCCACTAGCTGGCTCAATGAACTCTCATAGAACTGATAGTATAGAAGTGTTGAACTCTAGAGGTTGAAGGGGCCTGAGTCCCTTTTATTTTTCAAGTGACCAAACTGAATCAAGACCAAAAAGCAAATAGTTATTTGTTTTATGCCCGTTTATCCTTCTGGGTTCAGTGGTGCAGTGGAAAGGGTATTGGAGGGGCCAGTTAGGTGACAGTGAATTTTGAGAGTCAGATCTAGAGATAGGAGATGTTGGGTCAAATCTGTCCTCAGATATTTCCTAGCTGTATGATCTTGGGCAAGTCACTTAACCCCCATTGCTTAGCCCTTACTGCTCTTCTGCCTTGGAACCAATATCCAATATTGATTCCAAGATACAAAAGAAGGGTATTGGAGATAGCTGCCTGGCTCAGTGGATAGAGAGCCAGGTCTAGACTGGAGATCCTATGTTCAATTCTGGCCTCGGACACTTCCTAGCTGTGTGACCCTGGGCAAGTCACTTAACCCTCATTGCCTAAACCTTACTGCTCTTTTGCCATGGAAACAATACACAGTATTATTTCTAAGATGGAAGGTAAGGCTTTTTTAAAAAGCTACTTAAAAAAAAAGGGAAAGAAAGAGAGTTTAACTTGGAGTTAGGAAGACCTGAGTTCAAATCCAGCTCAGAATGTAGCAGCACTGTGACCCCAGTCATTTCATCTTTGTCTGCCTCTGTTTCCCTATCTGTGAAATGAGTATAATACCTTCCAGGTTGCTGTGAGTGTAAAATGAGATAATATTTATACAATTCTCCATAAAGACTAGTGAGTATTGTTATTATTATAAGATATGCACATAACCGAGAAAGGCAGTGTGAAATGGTAGAGAAATGCCCCAAGAGTTAGGAAAACCTGAGTTCTGGTCCTCCTCTTTCTGTGTGATCTTAGTCAAGTCCCAAACTCTCAGAGCCCTGAGAAGTTCTCTCTGACTTTATGTTGCAGAGAAGGTAGCTACCTGAATTAGTAGGGGGAGTTTCATGATCTAGGAATGCCCTATGGCAGATCCAATTCTGATGCCTAGGGAACAAAATCAGAGACTGGCCCAGATTTGACTCCTGCTTCAAGTAGGAGAACAGAAAACTCTGGCTGGCTGATGGCTGTCTTTCTGTGTTTAAAATATAATAGAGAACCACGGCAGGTCCTGCTCCCAGTGCTCCAAAATCTTCTACTCTACAGAAGGACAAAGGAAACTGGCCAGATTTTCCTCGGGCTCCATTGCTCTTGTAAGGTGTTGCATGGAAGTAAAATCTCTGGATGAGCTCAGAACTATCAGAGTTTGGGAACTGCCTCTCCCTCTATTCAATATTTTATATAAGGAAAGAAATCGCCCAGTGGCAGATAAAATGGGCCATGGGTGCAGCCGGTCTATTCCTACAGTATTGACTGGAATAAGCTTGCCTCTGTTGCTATGCTCGCTGCCAGTGGACTATGATTCATCTAAGAATCCCAAATGTGTTAATTAAGGCATTTAACATCCTAAGTGATAGACCAGGATATTAGTATAATTTGCTAAGGCATAGGGACTGTGAATCATTAGCCTATCAGAATCAGAGAACTTCCGAGTTGGAAGGAATCGCCCAGAATGGCTCTTCCAGCTTGTCCATGGACCTGGAGCTGGACAGAATGTCCTCTATGAGATCTCCAGCAAAGGGACATCCCATCTTTGCCGGAAGACCTCTGGGGAAGGGGAATCCACTCCCTCCCAAGCTACTTTGGGATAAGCCTGATTGTTAACAGATAGCTACAATTCAGCCTAAATCTACTTCTTGGCAGATTTCTGATTACCTTAGTTTTATCCTCTGGGGTCTAGCAGAAGAAGTCCAAATTCCTTTTCTTTCTTTCTTTCTTTCTTCCTTCCTTTCTTTCTTTCTTTCTTTCTTTCTTTCTTTCTTTCTTTCTTTCTTTCTTTCTTTCTTTCTTTCTTTCTTTCTTTCTTTCTTTCTTTCTT
>NW_025390309.1:0-6785 GCF_016433145.1 Gracilinanus agilis | reverse complement strand
ATATATATATATGTACATATATATATATATTTGGTCACATGATGCCTTCTCTAGTACAGGGAGAGAAGGGATAGAGGGAGATAATCTAGGAATATTAATTTAACAAACAAATAAATAAAATATAAAAATAATTAAATAAAAGACAAACTCTTGTTTGTTACTCAAATTACCAAGTAAGAAGAGCACCAGACTTGTAAAACATCTTCAGAAGACCTACATGGCTGACTGATTGCTCATTTTTAAAATCATAACAGCAACAATATATCATTATGTATATTTGTGTATCTATACCATGGGTCAAACCCTACCTCCTAAAATATAAACTATATTATAAATTCCAAATATGACTTAATCATCCTATTTATTGGGTGGAGATACATATACATGTGTGAAATGTGGTGGCATAGTAGATAGAATTAGCTTTATAGCAGGAATACTCTGACATGAAATTCACAGGGAGATAGTAGGCAAGTCACTACTATCTCCCTGCTCTAAACAACTAAATCTATCATTTTCCAATAAAGTGCCCCCCCCCCCCGCATTAGCACTGGGATTTTCCTGCAGTGAGGGTTCCCTATACTAATGAAATCACAAACCAGTCCTATCCTATAAATAAATATGCATATATATAGCTATTATTTATATCAATCTGATGTCTGATAGATATATTTTTATGGGTCAGATGTCAAATGATATGTACATATCATTTAATAAGTAAAAATTCATCTTGGAGGCTTTCTACTAAAGTTATGAGCATGAATTAGTAAAAAGAAAGAGAGAAAAAAGGTTTCCAGCATTTCTAACTTAAAGTAAAAATCCAGTCCCACAGTGTAGCCAATGTGGTTCTATCCATCGTACCTGCTCATCAGAGATGGCAAGATAAGATAGGAGGGCTCAGAGGAAGAGCCAGCCGAGAGAGAGAGAGAGAGAGAGAGAGAGAGAGAGAGAGAGAGAGAGAGNGAGAGAGAGAGAGAGAGAGAGAGAGAGAGAGAGAGAGAGAGAGAGAGAGAGAGAGAGGAGAGAAAGACCAGTCACAGATACAGAAGCAAAAAGAGTGACCTGGCTTCCCATGCTGGCTTTTCAAACCTAAGCTCCCCACCCCCATCCTTCTTTTGGCTAATGTCTTGCCATTTGGCTTCCATGGTGCCCTCACACCCTCATGTTAGACACTGGCTCTGGGACTTCTCTGTCTTTCCACTGGGGTGTCTTTTTCAGGATTGGACTGGAAAAGGTTCCCTTAAAAATTTGCTTCACACATATATGTACATATATTGTATATACTTAGATATGTGCATTTATATATATTATCTTACATGTGTATATATACTTTTCATGTATATATTTTTCATATGTGTGTGTATGTGCATACATACATACATATACATTTACATATATAGACAGCTTGATGATGCATTGGGCAGAATGCTGGGTCTTGAGTTGATAAGGCTTATCTTCTTGAGTTCAAATCTGGCTTTAGATACCAACTTTGTAACCCAACCAAGCTACTTAACTCTATTTACCTCAATTTGTATTCAATCATTTCAGGCATGTGTAAGTCTTCATGACTCTTATTTGAGGTTTTCTTGGCAAAAAATATTAGAGTAGATTGCCATTTCCAATCCATTTCATTCTACAGATGAGGAAACTGAGGCAAACAGGATTAAGTGACTTATCCAGGTCACATAGCTAGTAAATGTTTGAGACTTGATTTGAACTCAGATCTTCCTGACTACAGCTCCTAACTGCCCTTGCCTCAGTGTCCTCATCTGTAAAATGTGCTGGAGAAGGAACAGCAAACTACTTCAGGATCTTTGCCAAGAAAACCTCAAATGGGGTCTCAAAGTGTGAGGCATAACTGAAAATGACTAAACAATAAAAACCTCCAGAATCATCTAGCATACATCAAGGACAAAGAAATACAAATGGTAGCATTTGCCACCTTAAGATAAGCAATGAATGAATGGAAAGGTATAAAGTAGTACCAGCTCCTATAATTCAACAAATATGTAAATCCATGGCCCCACCACAAATTATATTGTTATTAACATAATAATATAATAATGATAAAAATATTTTAAAAGTATATTAAAATCTCAAATTTTAAATTTGTCAGAAAAAAGTTTCTAAAAAAAAACAGAAGTAAACAAAAAAAAGTGTATGAAGGGAAGAGTGAACTTGATTCATTATTACACTCACTGATGATTGGGAAAGAGAAAAAAATAGTTTTCCCTCCAGAAAGTTCTACCTTGAATGAGCAACATTTTTTTCATTTAAAGTATAGGTTACAAGTGAAAGCCTTGCTTTAGAAATTGACTAAAAGGGTAAAGAATAAGAAAGGAGAAGTAAATAAATAATTCCTATGATTATGGGTGGGAGAAGAGGACAGGGAGGATTCTGAACCAAGATAGGATAAAGTGAAAAATAAATTATGAAGTGATAAAAAAATAATGTAAGTGAAGTCAAGAAAATAGGAATAGGGCAAGAAAGAATGAAGGAAGGAGAGGGGGAGAGTCTAGGACCCTGGGTTTAAATTAAATTTAAGCAAAACTAAAAAGTAGTGAGTAGCTACTAACTTTAAAAAGGAGGAAGAGAACCTGCTACAAAGATTTAATGGAGAAAAATACAAGCCTAATAATTAACCTTAAATATGAATTAATTAAACTCTCCAATAAAGTGAAAATAGAATAGATATGCAACAATCTGTTATTCACAATACATTTTAAAAGTAATTCATACATAGAATAAAAATAAGAACTAGAAAAATTTTTTTACTATGTGATAGACAATTCCAAAAAATTAAGGGTTGCAATCATGATCTCGAACAAAAAAAAAAAAATTTTTAAGTCATTAGTGTGCACCTGAGGCTTTGCCCTAGGGCACTAAAATTTTCCTCCTCCAGTTGTAGAAATTAGCCATCATAAAATCTAGTTAGGAAAACTAGTTAAAATCACTGACTCCCAGATGACATGATTTCCTCACTCACACACTCCTTTGCTCCTAGGTGGGTAGCTGGCCTCCTATAGGTTAGATAACACCATGCCTTATATAGGCTGTCCCAAATGTCTTAGTGCAATTTTTCATTTTTTTTTTAATTACAACTGCACTAAAACATTTGGAATAGCAAGTTATCTGAATCAAAGATGAGTCTGGAACTTTTCAGTATATTAGATTTCCTATACGTAAAAAATGTCACATATACATATTCTTCTACCTTCACAGAATAGAGAGAAATGACACTTTGAAGGGACCTAAAGCATCTTTGAAGTAAGGTAAAAAAAGATAGTGTGTCCTACAGGATTATTGATTAACCTCAACTTTCTCATCTGTAAAAGGCAGATGTTACTCTATATATGTCAGAAGTTCCCCTTTTCAAGAGTTGTGAACCTATGAATTTTACTAACCCCAGGGATCTGAGTGAGCACTCTATTCCCCAAATCCTCCTTTTTGAGACATTCTAGGCAGAATCATGAATAGGAATCTTGGTACCTGGAGCAAATTCAGTCAAGAGGAGAGATATAAGGGATCTTGTGGGAATAAGGAACCATTTCTCAAAGAATCCAGTCTAGGTTCCGGGTTAAGATGGCGGCAGAGTAAAAAGCAGCTCTTAACCTCTCCTGACCGAAACACACAAGACTCCTCAAGGGGACATAAAAACAAGTCCAGACGAACAGAGGAACCCCACAACAGGGTGCAGCATGGAAGGTACGTGGAATTGGGACATTTCCATGCTATAAAGGGGTGAAACAGCTCTCACTAAATCGCGGGCTGAGCAACCACCCCACCCCCAACCCCTCCACACACAACACCTATAGCGCCGAAGCCAGTTAAAAAGAAATAGAGCAAGTTTGGGGCACCCATCGAGTCATTGGCAGCTCCAGGGCCTGTTCCTGAGAGCAGCAAGATTTGGGACCCCAAAAAGCCAAAGAACGAACGCGAACTCTGAGCGCGGGAGTGGCAGAGGCATTGGGGAGGCAGACACAGCCACAAGCTAAAGCTCTGCAACCTTGAGTGGGGAACCAGCGTAGACAGGTATACGACTGTGGAAGCAGCGCCCTGAGACTTGTAAAGTAATCTCAGGCAGAGGATCAAGCAAGGGGGTCCGCCAGGGGATTTGACCTTGGAAAAAACCAGACCTCAGATCTCAGGAGCCAAAAGACCGTGGACAGACCCCGAGCGTGAGGATAAAGCTGAGAAGCTGCTGGGCTAATGATGGCTACCCAGTCTCAGGAAGTTCAGAAGAGAAAGATTAACAACAAGAAAAGGAAGTCTTTAACACTCGACAACTTTTACACAGAGAAAATCCAGACAACCAAGCAAACAGAGGAGGAGAACAAACAAGCACCCGAACCCTCCTCAAATAAGGAAAACGGGTCACAAGCTATGGAAGAGTTCAAAACTGAGATTCTGAGGAAGATGGAAGAGATCTGGCAAGAAAATAACAGTTTAAAAGGTAGAATCTTGCAACTGGAAAGTGAGGCTCAGAAATCAAATGAACTGATAAGCAAAGTGAACCAGATTGAAAAAGAAAACCAAAAGATCATAGCTGAAAACAAAAAGTTTAGAGCCGAAAACCAGTCCCTAAAGGCTAGAATTGAGCAATTAGAAGCTAATGATCTCTCAAGACAACAAGAACAAATAAAACAAAGTCAAAAGACTGAAAAAATAGAAGGAAACATGAAATATCTCATTGAGAGAGTGACAGACCAAGAAAACCAGTCTAGAAGAGAAAATTTGAGAATAATTGGTCTTCCAGAAAAACTAGAAATTAATAGAAACCTGGACTCCATACTAAAAGAAATTATTCAGCAAAATTGCCCTGAAGTCCTACAACAAGAGGACAATATAGACATTGAAAGGATTCATAGAACACCCACTACATTCAATCCAGATAAGAAAACAGCCAAAATTATAATTGCCAAATTCAAGAGCTTTCAAGCAAAAGAAAAAATCTTACAAGAAGCCAGAAAGAGACAATTCAAATATCAAGGAGCACCAATCAGGATCACACAGGATCTGGCAGCCTCAACGCTAAAAGACCATAAGGCTTGGAATACGGTATTCAGAAAGGCAAGAGAGCTGGGCCTGCAACCACGGATCAACTACCCATCAAAATTGACTATATATTTCCAGGGGAAAGTATGGGCATTCAACAAAATTGAAGAATTCCAAGTATTTGCACAGAAAAGACCAGGGCTAAATGGAAAGTTTGATATCCAACCACAAAAATCAAGAGAAACATGAAAAGGTAAATAAGAAACAGAGGGGAAAGAAAGAAAACTTATAATTTTTAAATTTGCCTTTTTAAGGGCCTCAGTAAGATCTAATTATCTGTATTCCTATGTAGAGAAATGTTATGTATAATTCTCTGTAGTGAACTCTATTCACTATTATAGTATTCACTATTATAGTAATCAGAAGAATAATTCACAGGGTGAGGGTGGAACACTAAATAATCTAAGATGACATGGGGGATGGGAAAGAGGGGGTGAATAGCAGGGGACACCAAGAGAAACTTGAGTGAATAAGAAAAATAGGATATTCTATTACACACAAAGAGGGCATGGGAAGGAGATGGGACAAATACTATTATAAGAAGGAGAGGAAGAGAGCATTAAGAAGTAATAATCAAACCTTACTCTCAGTGTAATCAACCCGGAGAGGGAAGAGTAGCTATACTATTCATTGGAACATAAAACTCTTATCTAACCCTTCTGAGAAAGTCAGAAGGGATAAATCAAGGGAAACAGAGGAGTGGGGAGGTCAAAAAAAGGGAGGGGAGAAGAAGGGGGAGGGAATTCATAAGGTCATTAAAAATAAAAAGGGGGGGAACAAGGGAGGGGGTAGAAAGGGAAGTTAGTCAAGGGAGGGGATAAGAGATAGGGTCTTAATAGCAAACCACTGGTTTAAAAGGAAATAGTTTAAGGAAAAGGGGTAGGAATAGGGGAGGAAACGAAAATGTCAGCAAATGCACAACTGATGATTATAACTCTGAATGTGAATGGGATGAACTCGCCCATAAAACAGAAGCAAATAGCAGAGTGGATTAAAAACAAAAATCCTACCATATGTTGTCTACAAGAAACACATATGAGACGGGTGGACATACACAAGTTTAAGGTTCAGGGCTTGAGCAAAATCTTTTGGGCATCAAATGAGAAAAAGAAGGCAGGAGTGGCTATTATGATTTCTGACAAAGCCAAAGTAAAAATAGATATGA
The DNA here is from genome assembly GCF_016433145.1 of Gracilinanus agilis. Lineage (NCBI taxonomy): Eukaryota > Metazoa > Chordata > Mammalia > Didelphimorphia > Didelphidae > Gracilinanus > Gracilinanus agilis. Next base: position 568 of record NW_025390309.1, on the reverse strand, counting down.
TTAAAAAAGACCTGATTAAAGGCAGTATAAACAATGAGGAAATAACACTGCTCAATATATATGCACCAAGTGGCATAGCATCCAAATTCATAAAGGAGAAACTGGCAGAGCTCAAGAAGGAAATAGATAGTAAAACCATACTAGTGGTTTTTCCTCTTTCAGATCTAGATAAATCAAACCGAAAAATAAATAAGAAAGAGGTAAGAGAGGTGAATGAAGTCCTAGAAAAATTAGATTTAATTGATATCTGGAGAAAAATAAATAGGGACAAAAAGGAATACACCTTCTTTTCAGCTGCACATGGCACATTCACAAAGATTGACCATGTTATAGGGCATAGAATCATTGCAAACAAATGCAAACGAGCAGAAATAATAAATGTAACCTTCTCAGATCATAATGCAATAAAAATAATAATTAGTAAGGGCACCAGGACAGGAAAATCAAAAACTAATTGGAAATTAAATAATATGATTCTCCAAAACCAATTTGTCAAAGAAGGAAACATAGAAACAATCAATAATTTCATTGAAGAAAATGACAATGATGAGACATCCTACCAAACTCT